>NC_056741.1:72291657-72308117 GCF_019279795.1 Protopterus annectens | reverse complement strand
TAAATAATACTATGATAAACCTGACTCAGTACCCCAGAATCAAAAACATCACCGTATGGGATCTCTATCAGATCAAAAGCCTTTCAAATGAAAACATTACACAAATATTTGAAGTAAATAAAAGTTATAACACCATAATCAGCCAAGTAACATACCTGATTAACACAATTACTATGAATGTTAAAATAGATAACCAAGACATGCACCTATAGCAACAAATTATTAACCTGTTACTTTGGAGATCTAAAATGTTATCAAATACCTATAGATTAATAACAAACATTAAATATCAAGATGCACTTCTGTATTCAAAATTTTGGGAACAGAAAAATAATAACATCTCTGTTGAACAAAAATCTGCTGCAATTGAGCTTCCTTTGAAACTACCCCCTCAAAAAACTAATTTACATCCAAATTATGATTAATAACAATGCTTATCACACACCATTTTTTCTAAGTAAGATTAATCCCTCGTACACTCCTTATTGCATCATATGCCAAAGCAGCGTTGCAGACACTCTTCATATTTATTGTAGCTGCAAGAATGTTTACAAATTGTGGTGTTCATTAAGAGCCAAGTTAGAGAAAAAGGGATACACTAAATCTACCCTGTCATGGGAAAAGACAACTTTACATGTATTCCCTACCAATTGTTCCTATGAAAATAAACACTTCATTGTCACACTATGCGAATGATGAAATCATACATAGCCCAAAATTGGTTATATAGAAGTAAAAATCACATGGGAACAATTTAAAGGAATGGCTATAAAGTACTTATTAGCTAGTAAACTAAATACAAGAAGCCAAAAAAACTATCCTATTATCAGAAACATTGGAGAACGCTTATAGAAATCTTAAGTCAAAAGTGATTTATTAACAAGGGACTACAACATCAGCATTATTTTATGTAAATAAGGGAAACTAAAGATATTTAGTATTGTAAATTGTTTACCCACAACAACGATGGGCAGGTCATGTAATGCATATAAGATGAACATTTAAGGTGACATCAATGTACATAGTGTATATAGATAGTACAAGATATAATGTAAGTTAGGTAGGCTAGAATGTCTTCATGCAAGTGTTTTAATGTAAGATTTCAATATGTTGTATATTATCTCTGTGTACTTTTCTGTTTTACAGCTCAAGATGAACAGCTTGATTGTTAGTTAATTTTGCATATTGTTAGTTTAACACTGACGGTTCCTGTTATAGATACTTTATTAGGATTACTGCAACTTGATATTCCTAGTACCTGTTCTTATATTTTTCTGTGACATTCTTTTCTTGTATTAAAATAAGAAGAAAAAAATGCAATAAAAATATATTTGAAAAAAAAGAATAAGGGTGATGTACAGAGCTTTAGTAACTACAGATGGATAAAAAGGATCAGTCACAGCATGCAGTTATGAGAAAGAGTAGTGGAAGCTAGCTTAAGAAGGGAGGTGATGAGTAGTGAGCAGCAGTACGGTTTCATGCCAGGAAAGAGCACCACAGATGCGATGTTTGCTCTGACAGTGTTGATGGAGAAGTATAGAGAAGGTCAGAAGGAGTTGCATTGTGTCTTTCTGGACTTAGAGAAAGCATATAACAGAGTGCTAGAAAGAAGTTATGGTATTGTATGAGGAAGTTGTGAGGCCAGACAAGTACGCAAGAGTGGTACAGGATATGTACGAGGGTAGTGTGACAGTGTTGAGGTCTGCAGTAGGAAAGACGGATTTGTTTAAGATGGAGGTGACATTACATCATGGATCGGCTCGGAGCCCTTTCTTATTTGCACTGGTGATGGACAGGTTGACAGATGAGATCAGACAGCAGTCCCCGTGGACTATGATGTTTGCGGATGACATTGTGTTCTGTAGTGATAGTAGGAACAGGGTGAGGAGACCTTGGAGATGTGGAGATATGCTCTAGTGAGGACAGGAATGAAGAGCAAGAGGTCTAAGACAGAATATATGTGTGTGAACAAGAGGGAGGATAGAGGAATGGTGAGGATGCAGGGAGCAGAGATGGCCAAGGTGGATGAGTTTAAGTACTTGGGATTAACAGTTCAGCGTAATGGTGAGTGTGGAAGGGAGGTGAAGAATAGAGTACAGGCAGAGTGGAGCGGGTGATGAAGAGTGTCAGGAGTGATTTGTGACAGATGGGTACCAGTAAGAGTTAAAGGGAAAGTCTGTAAGAGGGTAATGAGACCAGCTATGTTATATGGATTGGAGACAGTGGCATTGACAAAAAGGCAGGAGTCAGAGCTGGAGGTGGCAGGGTTAAAGATGTTTAGATTTGCATTGGATGTGACAAGGACAGACAGCATTAGGGATCAGTATACTAGAGGGGCAGCTCAGATTGGACAGTTTGGAGACAAAGCCAGAGAGGCAAGTTTGTGTTGGTTTGGACATGTGCTGAGGAGGGATGCTGGGTATATTGGGGAAAGGATACTAAGGATAGAGCTGCCAGGTAAGAGAGGAAAGCCCAAGATAAGGTTTATAGATGTGGTGAGAGAAAACATGCAGGTGGTTGGTGTAACATAGCAAGTTGCAGAGGACAGGAAGAAATGGAAACAGACGATCCGCTATGATGACCTATTATGGAAACAGCCAAAAGAAGAAGTCCCATTTCATTTACAGATATGCAGCAAGTTCATTAAGTTTGTGTCTGAGATTGCTCTGTAAGTCAGACATAAGTCCCCCCAAGAAGTCTATATGATACGGAGTAAAGTGACAGGGACTTTAATCAATCTGTGTATGGCACATGCTGGAGTCCTTTGATCAACTTTGTTACAGACCTCTGAGGTTTCTCCAGTTGGTGCAGGTGCTTTGTATGATACATGCCAAATGGGGAGTTATACTTCATTATGTGCCTTTTTAGTAGCAAGTATAGAGGGGTTACAGCCTCTTTTGTTCTCAAGGTGATGTCTTTACTAATCAAGTGTACTACATAGAAAGCTTTCCTTACTACAGTAATAGTAGTGTGAAGAGACATTGTTTGTGCTGAAGGGAATGTTGATGCATTTCTTAGAATGCAGTTTGAGACCATGATTAAGACACCAGTCACTGGTGTGTTTGTGACCCTCCTGGAGTATACTGGCATCATTTGGGGATTCAATAACTGCACCCAGTTTGCAGTTGTTTGCAGACTTGGTTAGCCACAACCTCTTTGTTTTGACCTAAACATCTGAGAAGTATGTACCAAACATTAGTTGGCCCAGCACTAACCCCTGTTGCACCCTGCTGGTAACAGGTCTGCTGGTTGATGTGGAGTCACCCACTTTGATAGTATGTGCCCAGTCTGTGAGCCAGTTAGCAACCTATCTTACAATGAAGAGGTTTGCATTCAGTCTGCCAAGTTTATTTGTAATGCCTGAGTGTGGGATTCTGTCAAAAGCCTTTGCCAAGTCAAGGTATGCTCTGAGCACAGATTTGCCATCATCAATGGACCTGGTCACATTTTCAAAATAATCCACAAGATTTAACAATCCATATTTGCCCTTGATAAAGCCAAATTGGGTAGGATCCAAGGTTTGGAAGTCACCTATGTCTTTGTTTATGAGATCCATAATGATACATTCCATGGCCTTACAGATTAGGTTGGTCGGGCTTATGGGTTAGTAATTCCCTGGGTCTGTTGCTAGGCCACCTTTGCAGAGGGGAATAACTGTTGCTGTTCTCCATTTGGCAGAAACAAAGGCTGTGGTTAGACCATGGTTGAAGGTACTTAATGGTGATGCTAGTTCATGTTTTAGTCTGTTTAGAAGATAGCCTGGCATACTGTCTGGTCCCGTAGAAGCTGTTTTTTGTTTTGCCTTGGACAAGGCTTTGATGACCTGTTCTTGAGATATGTAGGGGGGTTTGCTATCTCTGTTTGGTCAGTGTGTGTGAGATACCGCTGGTCACTAGGTCTGCACATGCTTGGGTAGTACTTTAGGCTACATATGTAGCTGTAAACGACCTTGGATGTGCTAGCAAAATTTCTCTCAAAGGACTCCTTCGAGGATTTGATGAGTTGACTTACCTGCCTGTTTAGGATGACGAGGGTGCTTTTCCATTGTTGGGATCCTGCCTTTTTTCTTGGACAGTACCTTTTGTGTTTATCATAGTTTGTTGATGCTGGATGCCCACCCTGGGGCCCGCTTTTACTGGGGCTCGCTTTGATTCTTTCTGGTACAGCCGAGTTTTACACTTATAGTGATTAAACAGGGCTTTAGTGTAACCTTCAGCATAGTCACCACTTCCAGCTTGGGGTGGGGCTTGAATGCATTATGCCTTCACCTTGAAGGGTATAGGTGCCTTGATAAAGTTGTTTAGTCTGATTTCACCCTTTGTGAGTTTTGGTACTAGTACAACGCCTGAATGTGACGGTTTTGTGGTTAGAATTAACTGAGTGTCCAATAGTTGTGGCAGTACATCTGTTTCACATGATAGTGAGGACCAGAGCTAAAATATTTGCTCCTTTTGTCAGGAATGAACAATTTGTTCCAAGGCATTTGAATTAAGAAAGTCAAGAACTTTTGCTCTGGGATGTTGGGGCTGGTGTATGTTTCACGGTTGATGGTGGGATAATTGAAACCCCGATAACCAGAGTGTTTGGTAAATTTGGATTCTCTCCAGTTTGGTCAAGTAGTCTTCTTGGGCATCGTGACCCATGGAGGGATCTGCAACTGACTATGACTTGAATGGGGTCTTACCCACCATAACCTGACTTGGAGTACATGCCTGGAGTTGTCCAGTCTAAGTAAACAGCAGGTGAATTTATCTCTAATGTAGATAGAAATGCCACCTCATTTGGTTTTCGTGATGTTCATCTTGCTGTCTAAAGGTGTAGAAGGCATTGTAGCTGTGCAAGGCTGGGGTACTCTGAGGACTTGAACCAGGTTTCTGTAACTGCACAGATATATACATCTTCTAGTGATAGAAGTGCTTCCAAGTGCAGTTTTTCGCTTAAGTTCTCGTGTTTAGCAGCATGACCCTTGTTTTGTTCTGTTTGACTAATTTCACATTGGTGATGTTGTTTTCGAGACCTTGCCTAAAAAAGCCACTATGGGAAAGGCAAGATCCTTTGCCTTTGCCAGCAGCTGAAAGCCTAGAGGTGCCAGGTGCAAACTGTCCCTGGCAAAGCAGTAAGGTTTGTTGACCATTGTTAAATAAATTCGTTAGAGTCAGACTGTAAAAATCATTGAGTTATTCAAACACAATGTCAATTAATAACAAACAATAATGCAGGAGGACTCAGATATCTTAAAACTCTAATGTACATTAGGAGGCAAAAAACCATACACAAAGTTTGTATAGAATTTTGACTGATTTTATTCACAAAGTACATTTCTTATATACATGTCATTATCAGTTTTGCCCACCTCACTGGTGTGGTCAGTGACTGGGTCTTTACATCATAGTAATTCAAAAAAGTGCTGAATTTGTGTTTTCAAAGTCCTTTTCCCATGAGAATGTTGCAGCCTTGCAAGCAGCTGGTCAGTCACGATGACCTCCTGAGGATGTAGCCAATTCAAGGTTCTCTGATTAGTTCAAATACAATAGATGTATGTCTTCCTTAATGCCTCCTTTGTCTTTTCTTGTTCCCCAGCTGCGCACTATCAGAGATAGTGCGCAAGGCTACTCTCCTGGTGGAGGCAGGAAAGAGGACACATGCGAACAGATTTATTATTTTCTAACTTTGCAAAATAATCTTTACTTGAAAGACATGAGCCAGACTGCGTTTGCAAGCTGCCAAGGTCAAATTTCTGATTACACTGCAGCTTGTGCTTCAAGCAATAATATGCAGGTTTATTTCTACTATTATTCTAGTAAGACAGAATTAAATGCATTACATAAACTTTGTTCTCTATTATGGATTTAAGTACATTTATTCCTAACTAAAGCACACATTTCTATATATTTGATCACACAACTTATATATGTTTGAATGTTTAAATACACATCTTCCTAAGCAGCACACATTGTAAATATATTTTTCTAGGCAGCATGTATGTAAATATATTTTCTAAGCAGCATGTATAGATTTTTCTAACATTCTCCCTCCTGTTAATGCATTTTATTCTGTTTAAAACATAAACAATATTATTTCATTCCTCAGCCTTTCCCTTTCAAGGGCTTTCAGCTAAGTCATTGGTTTTATATTTCAGAAAAGCATCATTTGAAATTAATCTTTTAATTTCAACACTTTCGTAAACAGTTTCGGCAGCAGCTACATCAACAAATTTTGATTACTCTTTTCATGCAGGGAATTTCACAGTAAACACATGCTCCTATTAGGAGTATACCCACACAAATAGCAATTAAATGTTTAATAGGATGGAACCCCACCCCCCCAAACAGATTCTGGAAAAAGTCCGTCAGTGGGTTTGGGCCTGGTTTAGTCATTGCTGATACTTGCTGAATTACCTCTAGGTGGTCATTGATTTCATGTTGGTTGTCTGGAATGTACGCACAGCATTCTTCTTCGTGTACCACCTCTTGCCGCTAGGGTGAAGTAAAGAGCCATTCGATTTTGTAGCACAACAGTTTTTATTGCATTCAGTTCATTAGTCACCAATTCTAGGGTGGAAAAAGTTGCATTGCTCATGACTTTTTTGACAGCTTCCTCAGCTCCCAGATCGATTTGACTGCTCCATAGGCTGGTGGCATTCCTGCCCTGGATATAACACTGTTGCCCAAGTTTATATGAGTCAATTTACTTTTGTCTTTCACTGAATTATGGCCTTTTCAACCAGCTTCGATTTTACCAACTGGATTCACAGGTTTTTCTCACTGGACCTTTTAGATTCTCGAGCTGTTTTCCTTTCAGTATTTTACCCAAAGGTAATTCTGCAGTATGTCTTATTGCTAAAACCAGATAACAAAACAACTGCGGACCAATTCTCAGGTAACCATTTATATGCCTTTTTCCCACAAATAAAATCATTACTTTGGTACTGATACGTGTTATCCCTGCATGAAACATTTTTCTATTCTTAATAGACAATTGCTTAGTTAAGACTAGATTGTCACATACTACATTTAATGTAGTTTTCATTGAACTCAGATATGAATCATGGTTAGTATTACAAACAGTACCCCACTTTTGACTTTAATGTAACATTTATAAGACATTGTTATATTACCATTACTCCAGCCCACCTGGAGGGTATTACTCTTGTAGAGACATACAATTCCTTTTGTGTGAACAGGTAAAATAAAGCAATTTTGTCCTGTGATCTCACAGTTTCTGTAAAAAACTTTCCAAAGTCTTATTTTATCCCCAGAGGGACAGAGGACGTTAAAGTCTATTATATTTTGTTGGTATAGCTGTACAAACTCAGCAATTTGAAATGTGCATAGTTTCTGTATACACTTGCTTCATGGCCAGGTGCGTGTTAAAATTTGGATGCCAGTCTATAAACAGTTCATCACGTCTTCTCACTTTCACTTGTGTGGTTGAGTGCAGGGAAAAACCACAATAAGAGAAAAATTGTCACACTTATAGTTAACAAATACATAGTTAAAATAATTATGCAATAGTTCTTGGGTTGCTCTGCTTTTTTGTCTTCTTCACTCTTGGCCATTTTGCCCTTGTGTATCAGTCACAAAGTTTTTATTCAGCTGAAAGTTCTTTTGTCTGAAAAAGTTAAACTGCAAAACAGATTTATTTATAACAGTTTTTTTATTTAATTAGCTAGTGAACTGTCAGCCTCCAGCCCTGCAGGCATGAGAGCTTTTACTGAGGCACATAATATGCCCTTCCAAATACTACTTTAAGGGCATCAAACCCTTTACATTTGTTACTGTTTTCATGCTCAGCAATGCTAGAGGTAAACAGCAAATCCAATTCTTCTGAGTCTTACTCATTAACTTTTCTTAACTTGTTTTTAAAATCCCATTGTACCTCTCCACCAGTCCTGCTGACTGTGGGTGGTAAGCACAGTGATTCCTTAAGGAAAAGCTTCTACCCATTTTGAAAACATATCTATGATCACTAAACAGTATTTTTTCCTTCACATTTATTCAACTCTATGAAGTCCATACAAATAGTATGGAATGGATATGGTGGTGTAGGAAACTCCTTGCTTGTTTTAAATGCTCCTTGCGCATGGTGCTTGTTACAAGTATGACAAGCTGCACAAAATTTTATTGTATAATTTATGTATCCATATGTTTGGAATATTTTATTTACTAACTGTACCATCCCCTGTTGAGACATGGCTGCCCATGGCTCAACAAAGCTACATTCTAAATAAATTAGACGTAATATTGTTTTTTCCTTTGGAAATGTACAGTCCATTTTAAAAATTGCACCTTGTTTTACCCAGTTTTGTTTTTCTGCTGTTGTAGTAAGCATTTGCATTGTTTTTAACATGTCTAAATTTAAAATTTCAAAGGGCTGTAATTTTTATTAAAAAATAAAGTTTCTGAGTCTGAGGCTTGCTTTGCAGCTGCATCAGCTCGTGCATTACCTTTGAAATCTTATCCTGTTGTTTTGTATGAGCTACACATTTACAAATAGCTACTTTAGTAGGCAACTGAATAGATTCTAATAGCTCCAAAATAAATTAAGCATGATTAATAGGTTTTCACTGGATGTAATCATCCTCTATTTTCTTTATTATTGTGCAAACACATGCACTGTAGAAAAGCATACTGATTATCAGTATATATGTTTACTTTTTTTGCCTTTTACTAAAATACATGCTCCTGTCAAAATTACTCAGTTCTGCTGCTTGAGCATAAGTTGTGTGGCAAAGTTTGTGCTTTTAAATTTTAGTGTCTGTAACTACTGCATACCCCACCAGATTTTTCCTGTAGGACCCTTCTGCATGAGCCATTCATGTAATATGTCACCTCAGCATTATCCAAGGGCATATCTGTAAGATCTTGTCTAGGTAAAGCTAACTGTTTATATGAGGTTGACTCCAGCAGTATGGTCATACATGAAAGATGTCTAGCAGGAGAAAGGTATGCAACTTTTTCTTGTGGCAGAATTATTGCAACTGCATGAGGCATTTTCAATGTGAGAGGGTGGAATAACACCATTGAGGCTGGAGCCTGTACTGCCATTGCTGCTGCAACTACTGCTTGTACACAGTGAGGCAAAGATTGCACCACTGGGTCTAACTGTGATGAATAGTAAGCTATGGGGCATTGCTTATCCCCATGTTGTTGCTTTAATACTGATGTCATGTACCATTGCTTACAATCTATGGTTTAAAAAAAAACGCTGTGATAACTTGGAAGTCTTAAAACTAATGAAGAAGCTATTAACTGCTTCAACCTGCAGAAAGCCATTTCTGCTTTTGTTTTCATTGTAAAATAATTTGGTACCCAGTTCCAACAAAAATTAGTTGTACCTAGGAAAGACATTATTTCTTTTTAGTTGTTGGTTTGGGTGCTTGCAAAATTGCTGTTTTTTTCCCCTTTTTTCTCCCACTATTTAGTATTTTACCTTTACTGAATATCACATATTCCAGGTATCTAACCTGTGTTTTTTCCCAAAGTTTTGTAACTTACTCTTGTTTTGCTTGTGTCCTTGAATTACTAAATATTTTAACATTGCTACTGTATTGACCCTGCACTGCTGCTGTGTGCTAGCAAGATGTCATTTTACATAAAGTAAAATTTGACACTACCTTCTGGTGGGGTAGACCCTGCCAGATTGCTAGCCATTTTTGTGCAAATATTATTGGGCTCTCACAATATCCCTGTGGTAGTCGAGTATATGTATACCTTTTACCCTGAAATGTAAATGCAAACCAATATTGACTATCAGGATGTATAGGTATTGAAAAGAAAGCATTGCTTATATCTACCACAGTAAAATACTTTTGTTGTGGCTTTAATAATTTAACAAGGTATGTGGGTCTGGCACCGTAGGTACTTTAGGTATTACAGCTTATAAATCTTGTACCATCTGCCATTCCCGTTTGCTTTTTTAACAGGAAATAGGGTGTATCACATGGTGAATCAGGAGATTCTACCAGTACTCCTTTTTGAGTAATGCTGCTTATTATAGGCTTAATTTTACTTTTGCATTCTTTTCCAAAATGTATTGTTTTTTTTTCTGTTTTTTTTTACAATAGGTTTAAAAGCTGACTTTGGGGTAATTGTAACTGGTCCTGCTGCTTGAATAAGCCCTACATTTAACTTGCCTGTTGACCACAGAGTTGTTGGAATTTTACACAAGACCTTTTCTTTTTCTTTTAATAAAATGCTAATCAGCTGTCCTTACTAGATTGCAAGTGTACAGCTGTATGTGTCTGTGTCAACAATTCAGTTTTGTTTTTTATATCCCTTGTCCTGACATTTTAAATCAGTCTGTTTTTCCATTTTGTTACCTTTTTTCTAAGTCTGCCCATTTAAAACTTTTGTTTTTTGTCAAGCTGACATGTGGCAGTCTATTGACTTATACAATCTTAACGAACTCCTGAGGTAATGAACAGCTTACTACACTGTTTCCCTCAGTATCCCAGCATAAAGTTTGTGTATTAATTTGTCAGCAGGATTTTTTACTTATATTTTTTTATTAGGGTCCCTGGTGTACCTTTTGCAGTATGGTATGAAGTACAAATGTAACAAGTGTGCTGATCAGTGTCAAGGAGGGTACCTTGCTTACTGATGGCTTCACGTTTATCAGTTCTTTGGTTACTGCCCTGACCAATCATAACTAGGTCCTGGCTGTACCAATAATAGGCTTCAGCACTTTCCTCTGATCACACCCTCCACAAGAGCATTCACTTGTCTTTGTGCTTCCATACCTGCATGGTAGGCGGAACTACTGACTATGCCAAATATCTGCACAAGGGTCTTCTTTTCCCAGTAAGTTTACTGGATATTTTTTGCAGAAACTATAATTTTACTTTTCTGAGTCATACCTGAAACAGGGTCAGTTATTGCTATATTATGGGAAAGTGGTTCTGTATAGCTGTCCATCGTTGCTGCTTTTACTAATATATAATCAGGTGATTTAGAATGTTTTGCAACTTGAGGGGTGTATCAAAAGTCCGTGACGCCTCCCCTGAGTCACACAGGAATTTGACCTTTTCTCTCCACCAGAAGTGTTAGGCTCTTGGTTTTGTATTTGCTAGAGTAGAGCTCCAGGCTCAACAATGCTAAATCTAAAATTTTATTTTCATTTTTATTCTTTACATCTGTTTGTACTTCCTCTATTCCTTCTACTACTTGTTCACATTTTCTTTTTGTTTATTAACCTTTCCTGATGATTTTTGGTTATTATCGCCTATTATATAGTCGAGTCCACATCTCCTTTATCTTCTGTTATTGCTTTCTTATTTTGTTTATAGTCCCAGCTGATGCCCTTTTACCTGACTGTAATATAAATATTTCAGCTCCATTCTCAGCAGTGAAGACTTCAGGCCTTTTTTTCTTTTTACTATTAAGGTGTTCAGGCACGCCTAGCATACCAAGTGTGTTTTCAGCCTGCTTGTTCAGTGATTTGTCATATGCCTTGTAATAAACTACTAACAGAGCAATGCAACCTTTTAAAAATGTATATATATTTATTTATTTATTTTTTTTTAATTGTTATTTTTAAGCATTTAATAATCTTAGCATAATATCCATCTACTGTCTCATTTTCCTGTTGTAGCATTAATTAATGCAAGTCCAGACTACTCTATTGTTTTCATTTTCAGAGATTCTGTCTGTTAGACCTTTCAATTGTCTAAAAATGTTTCCAGAATTTTTAAGCTTCTGTTTTTCTTTTGCCTGACGCCCCGCATCAGATTAAAAGCTTGTTTAAGGAGTTTAACTAGTGAAAGCTTTCCTTACTACAGTAATAGTAGTGTGAAGAGACATTGTTTGTGCTGAAGGGAATGTTGATGCATTTCTTTGAATGCAGTTTGAGACCATGATTAAGGCACCAGTCACTGGTGTGTTTGTGACCCTCCTGGAGTATACTGGCATCATTTGGGGATTCAATAACTGCACCCAGTTTGCAGTTGTTTGCAGACTTGGTTAGCCACAACCTCTTTGTTTTGACCTAAACATCTGAGAAGTATGTACCAAACATTAGTTGGCCCAGCACTAACCCCTGTTGCACCCTGCTGGTAACAGGTCTGCTGGTTGATGTGGAGTCACCCACTTTGATAGTATGTGCCCAGTCTGTGAGCCAGTTAGCAACCTATCTTACAATGAAGAGGTTTGCATTCAGTCTGCCAAGTTTATTTGTAACCCTTTGGGGGGCCAAAGTTTGCAAGTCAAGGTATGCTGAGCACAGATTTGCCATCATCAATGGACCTGGTCACATTTTCAAAATAATCCACAAGATTTAACAATCCATATTTGCCCTTGATAAAGCCAAATTGGGTAGGATCCAAGGTTTGGAAGTCACCTATGTCTTTGTTTATGAGATCCATAATGATACATTCCATGGCCTTACAGATTAGGTTGGTCGGGCTTATGGGTTAGTAATTCCCTGGGTCTGTTGCTAAGCCACCTTTGCAGAGGGGAATAACTGTTGCTGTTCTCCATTTGGCAGAAACAAAGGCTGTGGTTAGACCATGGTTGAAGGGGTACTTAATGGTGATGCTAGTTCATGTTTTAGTCTGTTTAGAAGATAGCCTGGCATACTGTCTGGTCCCGTAGAAGCTGTTTTTTTTTTGCCTTGGACAAGGCTTTGATGACCTGTTCTTGAGATATGTAGGGGGGTTTGCTATCTCTGTTTGGTCAGTGTGTGTGAGATACCGCTGGTCACTAGGTCTGCACATGCTTGGGTAGTACCCTTTAGGCTACATATGTAGCTGTAAACGACCTTGGATGTGCTAGCAAAATTTCTCTCAAAGGACTCCTTCGAGGATTTGATGAGTTGACTTACCTGCCTGTTTAGGATGACGAGGGTGCTTTTCCATTGTTGGGGTCCTGCCTTTTTTTCTTGGACAGTACCTTTTTGTGTTTATCATAGTTTGTTGATGCTGGATGCCCACCCTGGGGGCCCGCTTTTACTTGGGGCTCTCGCTTTGATTCTTTCTGGTACAGCCGAGGTTTTACACTTACGCAAGTGATTAAACAGGGCTTTAGTGTAACCTTCAGCATAGTCACCACTTCCAGCTTGGGGTGGGGCTTGGAATGCATTTATGCCTTCACCTTGAAGGGTATAGGTGCCTTGATAAAGTTGTTTAGTCTGATTTCACCCTTTGTGAGTTTTGGTACTAGTACAACGCTCGAATGTGACGGTTTTGTGGTTAGAATTAACTGAGTGTCCAATAGTTGTGGCAGTACATCTGTTTCACATGATAGTGAGGACCAGAGCTAAAATATTTGTTCCTTTTGTCAGGGAATGAACAATTTGTTCCAAGGCATTTGAATTAAGAAAGTCAAGGAACTTTTGCTCTAGGATGTTGGGGCTAGTGTATGTTTCACGGTTGATGGTGGGATAATTGAAACCCCCGATAACCAGAGTGTTTGGTAAAATTTGGATTCTCTCCAGTTTGGTCAAGTAGTCTTCTTGGGCATCGTGACCCATGGAGGGGATCTGCAACTGACTATGACTTGAATGGGGGTCTTACCCACCATAACCTGGACTTGGAGTACATGCCTGGAGTTGTCCAGTCTAAGTAAACAGCAGGTGAATTTATCTCTAATGTAGATAGAAATGCCACCTCATTTGGTTTTCGCATGTTCATCTTGCTGTCTAAAGGTGTAGAAGGCATTGTAGCTGTGCAAGGCTGGGGTACTCTCTGAGGACTTGAACCAGGTTTCTGTAACTGCACAGATATATACATCTTCTAGTGATAGAAGTGCTTCCAAGAAGTGCAGTTTTTCGTTTAAGTTCTGCGTATTTAGCAGCATGACCCTTGTTTTGTTCTGTTTGACTAATTTCACATTGGTGATGTTGTTTTCGAGACCTTGCCTAAAAAAGCCACTATGGGAAAGGCAAGATCCTTTGCCTTTGCCAGCAGCTGAAAGCCTAGAGGTGCCAGGTGCAAACTGTCCCTGGCAAAGCAGTAAGGTTTGTTGACCATGGCTTTCCAGGCTGACACGAACTGGATTCCCTTTGAATGACACCATAAACTAAGGCAATTATTAAAATTAATCATTTCTTTTGTTTATACTGTGTCATGATTCTAGGTGAGGGAAGTATGCTGCTCAAAGCAATGGACATACCTCCTGAGACACATACTCTGAGAGCTCAATCATGTCTCTCCTCATATAGTCCAGTAAGGAATGTCTCAGGTCGTTCACACCAACATAAGCTATCACAGAGTCATAATGGTACTGGTTGCTGAGGGATATGAGTCCATGTGTGATCTGATGAATGCTGGCACCAGACAAGCAGCTGCCCATTACTGTATCCTTGTGCAACCCAGTGAATGGGACATCAATGTGTTTCACTACTGAGTCTCCAATGACAAGAAAATTTGTTTTTTGAGTGTTTCGCCTTATGGGCTTGGTGGATGAAATGCTGGTATTGTTATGTGTAGTGAGTGTTGTGGGAACTGAGTTAGTTGTAGCAGTCTTGTGTTTTGGAGGTCTATAGTGGTTAGGTAAGTTTTTTGAGAGAATCTCCGCGTATGTAGATTTTTGTGTTTAATGCATACTATGTGTATGAGTAATGGTACTACGTCCATATGTAGTGGTGGGTGAGTTTACAACCTCTTCCTTGTTACTGTTTTGAGTATGAGAGCACAAATTCAAGAGTTTTGGTATAGATACATCTCTCAAACTCTGTACTAGAGTGAGTTATTAATAGAGGGTTGTCGGTGTACATGAGGCAGTTGCTACACTGCCTCAGGAGACCCAACTCAACAAGGTTGCAGGAGAAACAAGGGCAGTCCAACTATCCATAATGCTAGGTTAAAGATTGTTGTCACTAGGGGTGGCTTTTCAGCATCATTCATGGAGGAGTTCAGTGGTTGGATATTTCTGCCTGGGGTGTTTATCTATTAATCAATTAATTAATCAATTAATTAATTAATTAGTATTTATTTTTTTGCTGGTGGTTAATAGGTTACACCTCACTAGCAATATTTCATTGACCAGAAAAGCAATAAGTTTTAGGGCTACAGTTGTATCTAAGGGTAAAATTGTTGAATTTAACTGTCCGGCTTTGGCACACAATTGTGTGTTAGTGTGCACAAACACACATTTATTTCTTTCTTTATTTTATTTTATTTTAAATTTGTTGACCAGGATAGTTCGACTGAATATGTCCATTTTCAGTGGAGGCCAGGGAGAGACATTCCAGATAACACAGCTAGAACATAACAGATATGAGTCAAGCATAATTACAAAGCCCTCTAGCAGGTACTCACAATATACACAGTGTGTAATAGTGTACAAAAACAACAGTTTGCAGCAAGCTATTATGAGCAAGAGATGTGTACAATATTAATTTAAATAAGGCACTGAATAAGTAGTGATTAATCAGGGTTAGCACAGGGACAAAGCCAGTGCTCTTTAAAATACTGTTTGAGGTCTTTTTTGAAGAGACTTAAAGAAGGTTCGAGGGTAAGGTTAGATGGAAGTGAATTCCAAGTTTTACCAACGACGTTGGCAAACAGGCAGTTGTGGGCTGAGTTAGTGGTTTTGTGGGTTTGGAGCAACAGTTTATTGGATAATTGTAGTTACCTTGAATTACTGTATGGCTTTATGATATTTTTGAGTGCTGGAGTATTTACAGGGTGGTACAGAATTTTGTGTCCTACTATAAGCTGATTGAACAGAAGTAGTCTAGGCAGTTCTAGCCCCCTGAGAAGACTGAGGTTTTGACAGTAATGTTTCCTATATGTTGAGCCTATGGCAAATCTGGCAATATGGTTGTAACAGTGAGAGAGAATTTACTAACATCAGATTTGCTCAGATTGGAGAGTATGGGGGAGGCATATAGAACGGTAGAGAGTAGGTGTGAGTGGACGATTGCAGTCCTAGCTAATGGAGTTAGAAAAGGTTTGCTTCTATATAATGAGCCAAGATCCTTATTAATGTTTTAATAGTTAACTGCTGAAATGCAGGGCCTAAATACCAGAACCTAAAAACTTGATCAAAACTTTAAAAAGATTCAAAAGGACCAATGAAGATGCTTATTCCAAGCCCTAGACTGACCCCCCCTTTCCAGATAGGATCCAGTCAACATAATCCTCTCACTAAAGTGCATATAGGCTCCTTCCAGTCCAACTATGCATAAGCACATAACAGTGTTTCACCCGCGCCTGTTCATTTCATGCCAATCCTTGCACTTATTGAGAACAATGCAGAGGAACTTAAACTGAACAGGGTGTCTACCAGCTCACGGCATGACACACAGAGCCTCCTAGTTGCAGTTGCTAGCAAATGTTCTATGTTTTGCCATTTATTCAACATTATGAGAGCTACTGTTCCATGTTTTGGGGATTGGAGGTTGATAGCTATGTGTCCTACATAACCCTCACCCTCTTATCTTCAAAATCAGGTACAGAACCAAAAACAATATATAAATTTATATATATATATATATATATATATATATATATATATATA
>NC_056741.1:72180934-72291157 GCF_019279795.1 Protopterus annectens | reverse complement strand
CACAAACACTGACAGGCATTTACTAAACCTAAACAAATGTGTGCATACTTGTTTTATGCTTTACTTCTACAATGACTACAGATATCTGGATTTCATTTACAACTTTTATTTCAAATTTTATAGCACAAACACTGACAGGCATTTACTAAACCTAAACAAAGCAATAGTCTTACAATGAAAACAGACTTAGCATTAAAACTTCTCTACCTTTGAAACCCACATTCACTGAAACAGCATTGAAACCCACATTTCACGAACATGCATCTGGCCAGTGGCAGGGTAAGTTTACCTTTGGCCCGTTTCCAAATCATAGGCTCCTTGCACACATTTTTAGAAACATGCAAGAGTTCTTCGATTCACCTTCCTGACTATTATACTACATAATAATTGAATTATATCCCTTGTATAACACAGCACCCCTTGTTAGAGTGTGTTTTAAATTTATAGTTCTGAGCATCTTTCCTTTAAGCAATGAAACAAATCATATGAACCAATAATGACAGCCTGCCCAATTCAGAACATTTCAACCATAAAGGAACACTCAAACTTCTGTCATAAAATCCACCAATATCAATCAGTATGCAGAATCTCTGCAGAAGTAAAAGTCATCTGAATAATTCTACATTAAAGAGATCTGAAACCAATGAAGAGGTTGTTGCTAGAAAAAAACTTTATATTTCAGTGTTTCATTTACAAATTCAGTGCCTGTTGCCCTTGAAGAATAAATTGCATGTGCTACATTAAAATAAATGGTAAGTTGATATATTGCAATAGGGAATGGGTGGCAGGCTGAAAAGCAGGTTCATAGTTATTAGGTGTCTCATCCAAAGGAGGACATACTAAGAACTGCAGTACCATACCCCCTTAAAATACAAATGTACATGCTGTATGAATAGAACCTACAGCCCTTTGCATCAAGATGCATGTATGCTACCTGCTGTGCTAACACTGCTTTAAAATTCTATACCACAATAATGATACCATTTGCTAAACAAAACAGTTGCACATAAATTCCACCTGTTAGAGCTAACTAGGGCATTTCTGTCTGTCACACACACACCTCGACTTTAGTGCAAGAAATACATAAATAGATTGATTTTTTCAAAGTTACAACAACTGTAAACTCTGTGACCATGGTGTGCATTTGTTTTTGACAGAAAGGTATAAGGGAACTCATGGCTATGTATATAGTTGAATCTCTCTGTACTGAAGTACTCCCTACCACAATTCTGCTTTAATAGTGTGTTTGCATTCAGAAACGTGTTACAACAACTGTAAACTCTGTGTGACCATGGTGTGTGTGTGTTTTTGACAGAAAGGGCTATGTATATAGTTGAATGACAGAAAGGGCTATGTATATAGTTGAATCTCTCTGTACTGAAGTACTCCCTACCATGATGCTGCTTAACTAGTGTGTTTGCATTCAGAAACTTACAGTTTTTATACTGAATTTTTATAGCTACATGAATTAGAAAATAACCAATTTCCTTTTCAGAGCCTAAGCTAAAAAGTTCACTCCTTACAAGCACTGCTTCCCCTGGAAAACATATATATATATATATATATATATATATATATATATATATATATATATATATATATATATATATATATATATATATATGCATCAGAGACCTAGTTCAAGACAGATGACAGTACTCCTTTAATGCAGGATTTCAATACCTGCCACAAGTTCAGGTCTATCACCCAAGATGAAAAGGTGATGGTGTCTACATATTCTTAAACAACATTTCATCTCCAGACTTGCTATGTGAGATAATGACGTGGAATTCCTCTGCATCCAGCTTAGCATTAACAAAACTCCTTACTGTGTCATACCTAACTATAGGTCCCCTCTATGTAACCCATCAGTCCATATCTCCTACCTAACTAATATGGTGTCCCTATGCATTAAGCCAACACCATTATTCTAGGAGACTTCAATCACATTTTCTTCCAAAATTGCCATTTTGAGGAAGGATTATTAGGGGAGAGCAACATTTTGAGCCAAAATTGGGGACAATGGAGAGGTTTGGATATTCCTAATTCTACAAAGCGATTTGCACATACCTCACAACCTCTTAATGCAGGAAATCTGGACAAGGCTAAATATATTGGGGCAACATATAAAGTTGCTCTTGTATAAACTTGACAGTTGATAGAATAACAGGTCTTGCATTAGCATGCATTTTTCTGAAGGTTATGACGTCTGAAACTCAAATGTCTGTCATTTAGTGACTTCATTGTATGAGGAACAAACCAAAATAAGAAGCAAATATCTATTCATTCTGCAAAGATATGGACAACTGAGAGGTATAGTTCAACCAGGGCTGTCTGAGTTTGCTCCAGTATCACATAGTCCCAACACATCAGCAAACCAAACACATAAATACACAAAACATACTCGGAGGCTCTAAATAAAAATCTACCTAAGCAACAGAGACCTCCAAAGCAGACATCCAAGCAAACGCTACCTCAAAACAAAACATGCACAACACATAGCACACAAAGTCAGTGTGCCAAGCAGCCACAGCCCTTAAGGCTGAATAACACACCTGATACTCTTGTAATAGGTGGCTCTATTGTCAGACACACTGACGTCCCGCTCACCAGGCTGAATAAAGAGAAGGTCACGGTGAGCTGCCTGTCGGGTGCTAGGATCCGCCACATAATGCAAGCACTCAGGTCACTCCAAAGCAAATACAAATATGACTCAGTCATTGTACATGCTGGTGTGAATGACCTGAGCCGTACCTCCCTGGACTATATGAAAAGAGACATACAGGAGCTCTATGATCATGTAGCCCAGGCTGGTATGACCCTGACCTTGAGCAGCATCTTACCCTCACCTAGAATGATGCCACAGTACAAAGACAAAATGATCGATTTTAACAATTGGCTAAAATTTTGGTGTCATTCAAAGGGGATCCAGTGTCTGTCAGCCTGGGATGACATGCTCGACAAGCCACGTTGCTTCGCTAGGGACGGCTTGCACCTGTCACCACTGGGCTTTCGGATATTGGCAAAGGCTCTTGCACCCCCATAGTGCCTTTTTAGGCAAGGCTCAAAAGTCAAACCCACCCCCATAGACAGCACAAGGAACAAGAAACTAAGGGTAATGCTGCTAAATGCCAGAAGTCTTAACCTCAAGATGCACGCACTCGAAGCTCTCCTCAGTATGGAGAACATTGATATCTGTGCAGTGACAGAAACCTGGTTCAAGGCTCCAGAGAGCACCCCAGTACTACCAGGCTATACCTCATATCATGCTTTTCGGCCCCAAAACCCGGACCGAACCACAAAAGGAGGGGGAGTTTCCATATTTATCAAGGATATCCACACCTCCAGGTTAGTGGCATTGCACGGCATCGGAGACCATCCATGTGCAACTAACAGTGGGCAAGACTGCTTTTCAGTTTATAGCATCCTACAGACCACCCTCTCAAAGTCAGGAATCCCACTCGGCTTTCCTGAAAACATTGGAGAACATGAAGATCTCTCCGAACACCATTATATTGGGCGACTTCAACTACCCAAACATTGACTGGGAGCACTACTCAAGCCCCAGCACCTTAGCCCAAAGGTTCCTGGAAATTATAAACTCAAATGCTATGGAACAAATAGTCACCACTCCCACAAGAGGGGACAACATACTAGACCTGATCATTACCAACATGGGGAATCTATGCTCCACACCAGAAGTATATCCCTCATTGGTAAGATCAGACCATAAATTAATTTCACATTTTATGTCCACATCCCGACCCCACCCCCAGCCCAGAAAACCAAAGTGAAAAACTTCTCAAAAGCGAACTTCTCACTTCTCAGAACCGAAGTGGAATCTTTCAAGGCCCCAGGGCCAGTGGAAACTACGGCCCAAACTGCAGAATCCTATATAAACGCATTCTACGGACATCTCCAGGAATGCATGGATCATGCTATCCCAAACAAAACCAAGACCCAATCATCCAAAGGCAGGCGTCCAGTCTGGTGGACTCCTGCCATAAATAAACTGTACAACAGAAGGAGGAAGCTACTATATGATAGAGCAAAATCCCTAATAGGGAAGGAATCTCTGATCAGTACTAGCAAAAAATTACGATCCCTCATAAAATCCTCCAAGGCCAGCTTCGAGAGAAAAATTGCACAGACACCAAAGACAATCATAAGGCTTTTTTCAGTTATGTTAGAAACCTGGGATGCAACTCCCAGAATTGTTCTGAGTTGATTCTAAATGACAAAAAATACACTGAACCCACAGACATCGCCAATATCCTGGCAGACAGGTTCAGTGCAAACTTCTCCACCCCCTCCCCCCCAAAAGAGCAAGTATCTATCCCAACAGAGGGCTGCCTCCCAAACATCTCTGATGCTCAGGTGAAGGCTGCCCTCTCCAAAGCAAAAAACACTGCTTCCATGGGACCAGATGGCGTCCCAGGTTGCATCCTACATGAACTCCAAGAGGAACTAATCCCTCAAATAAAACAGCTATACAATCTCAGCCTCACTACAGGATATGTGCCCACAGAATGGCGTACAGCAACAGTGGTCCCACTCCACAAAGGTGGAGCCTCTATGGACCCTGGAAACTATCGCCCCATAAGCCTGACTAGCTTAGTCTGCAAGGCTATGGAGAGGATCATCATGGAGCTCATAAACAAAGACATTGAGGACCTACAGACACTAGATCCTACCCAGTTCGGCTTTGTCAAGGGCAGATCCTGCCTTTTGAACCTGGTTGACTTCTTCGAAACAGTCACCAAAGCCATAGATGAAGGGAAGGTAGTCCACACAGCCTATCTGGACCTTGCAAAGGCATTTGACACAATCATCATAGATAAGCTATCCAGCTTAAATATAAACCCCTATGTCACAAGATGGGTTGCAAACTGGCTCAAAGACAGAACCCACAGAGTGAGAGTTGCTGGAGCCATGTCAGACTCGAAACCGGTCACAAGTGGCATCCCACAGGGTTCTGTCCTGGGACCACTCTTGTTTGGTATATACTTTTCTGAGGTACAGGCAAATGTGGGAGGACTATGGCTCACCAAGTTCGCAGACGACTGCAAACTGGGCGCCATAATCAACTCTCCAGCTGACACAAACATCCTTCAAAAGGGTCTCACAGAGACAGATAACTGGTGCCAGCACCATGGTTTAAAGCTAAATGCCAAAAAATGTATAGTCATACCCTTTGGCAAAAACAATGTGCCCACAAATTACCACATAGGCAGAAACCCATTAAGTACATAGAAAGTTATTAAGGACCTGGGGACCCAAGTTGATAGCAATCTCTCCTTTGAAAACCACATTGCCAAAGTGGTTAGAAAGACCTTCTACATAGCCCACCTCATCACGAAGGGTTTCACATCTAGATCAAGAGAGGTAATCGTGCCACTTTATTCATCCCTCATCAGGCCCATCATAGAATACAATGCCCCTTTTGGGATGTACCTTACCCGACACCTGCAGCAATTAGAAAGACCCCAAAAGTATCTCACCAAGAGGATCAAGGGTCTCAAACAGATGCCATATGCTGCTCGGTTAAAAAAACTCCAGCTCTACTCAGTTGCATACCCCTACTTCGAGGCGATCTATGCCTGACATACAAAGCTATGTCAAATCCAGAATTAATGGACATGCTCCACCTCAGTAAATCTAAATCCCTTAGAGCCACACTCGAGGGACTTGAACCTCAGCACAGAAATAAATAGAACTTGCTGGAGGGACAGGTTCATAACCCAGAGGCTCCCTTCGCTCTGGAATAGAATTCCAGTTCATGTGAAGCAGAGCACCTCACTGAATCTCTTCAAGAAGAATCTCGATAGGTGGATGGGGGATCGTAGGTTTGTCCCAGGGATTACTCCCGTGTCACTATTAGACAGAGGCACAGTAAACTAAACCTTATAAAGGGCACAGTATACTCAAATCAAGGGGTGGCGTAAGCCATACAGAATCGGGCTAGGCTTATAATTGCCCCAGGGCAGATAGCCTAGTATGAACCTATGAACCTATGCTACCCCCCCCTCACAAAATCATGGTCAAATGGAGCCTCCTCCCTGCAGCCATTCCAATGTCCCATTCCTTGGTTATTTTGCCCCATTTACCATAAACACTGTAATGTGCATACTGCTTTACATCTGCGATGATTTAGATTTCATTTGAAAGTTTTATTTTGCATTTTACAGCACAAACTCTAATACATATATGTTAAACAAAGCAATGCAGTCTCACAATGAAAATAGACTTAACATTAAAACTTCTCTGCCCTTGAAACTCACATGCATTGAAACAGCATTGAAGCCCACATTCAAAGAAAATACATTTTGCCAGTGGCAGATAAATATTAACTCTGGGCTGTCTTCAAAATCATAGGCCCCTTGAACATAACATACACATGCTCTTTGATACACCTTCCTGACTGTATTACATTACATTCCTTGTACAATACAGTACAGTTGTCAGAGGGCATTTTAAATTTATTGTTTTGAACATTTTTCCGTAAACAATGAAACAAAAGGCATACACCAATGACAAAACTGCCCAATTCAGAACATTTCCATCATAAAAAGTCTACTCAACCTTCTATAGTCCACCAGTATCAGTAAAAAATATGCACAATCTCTGAAGTAGTAAAATCCACATTAAAGAAATTTGTAACTAAAAGAGGTTGCTGCTAGCAAACAACTTTATATGTCATTGTTTCATCTACAAATAAAGTGCCTGTTGCCCTTGAAGAATAAATTGCCTTTGTTGCATGCAATAAAAAAATAAGCTAGTAATACCGCAATAGGGAATGGATAGCAAACTGATAACAGGTTCATAGTTACTAGGTATCTTTGCCAAAAAGGACTGCAGCATCCACCCCCTTTACAGCACAGTACAGTATCAGCAATGCATCTCCCTACTGTGGGAGTAGAACCCACAGCTTTCAGCATCAAAAGCAAGTACACTATCTGTTGTGCTATTAACAATGCAAGCAGACTAAACATAAGCAGCACTAAACTTTTGCTCCCCTGCAGCTCTCAGCTCCTTATAAAATCTACTCAACACTCCGCTATATCTCTGAACTTTGCAGCACAAGAAATCTGGAAAAAGCCAAAGTTTATTGGGGGGGGGGGCAAAAGGCCAAAAACCAGGAACACATTTTAAACATTGCTTGTATAACGTTGGAAAGTTGCTAGAATAAAATGCTCCGTTACCACCATACATTTCACTGCCATGTCTTGAACCCAGGGGGCCCTGTGCAAAACAGTCAGAGCAACATACCACTACGCCAAATCAGCTGTTTTGTGAAAGAACGACTGAAACTTAAATGGCTACCATTTAGTGAATTCAGTTCTTACCATAGCACAGCTGTCAACCTCTTAACACAAAATATCTGAACAAAGCCAATACCGGGTGAATACAGCCCCCAAACATTCAGTGAATTCAGTTCTCACCATAGCTCTCAACCTCTTAGCAAAAAACACCCGGACAAAGCCAGTAATGGGGGAATATAGCCCCCAAACATATGCAGTGAATTCAGTTCTTACCATAGTTCTCAACCTTAGCACAAAACCTGGATGAAGCCAATAATGGGGGGGGATACAGTCCCAAAGACAGTGATACATTTCAAATATCCATCTTGTACACTTAGAAAATTGCTAGAATAAAAACTTTTGTTACCATGCACTTTCTGAAGAATATGAAGTCTGATGATATTCAAATGTGTCATTTTTTTAACATTTGTTAACCAGGAAAGTCTGACTTGGGGAAAAAAAGCAAATTTTTATCTGAGGCCCAGGGAGAAACAAACACTCTAGACAGCCAAGAATCAAACCAGAGAACACGTAGCTGTCAGGCAGCAATGCTACCACTGTTTTTTTACAAATGGTGGTGGGTAGGGAATTAAGGCTCTTACCACTTGCCCCCAAGGGACAGGGTTCAAGCCTTATTCTCTACCGACCACCATGTAGCACCTGGGGCATTTCACACACACACACAACTTTACTGAGCTTGACATAATAAACAGGAAGCTCTTAACAGTCATAATTGCCTCATACAGTTACTCCACAGCAGAACACAAGCTACTTCAAACCCTTGTTATGTTGCATCTATTTCTCTTTCTATAAGCTTGTATTGTAATAATATCCCTTCTGTATCAAACAAGAATAAGAATCTTATTCAGCTTAAGGTTAAGAGAGCAAGGAATGTAGCTTATTCAATTCCAGCGTATTGCATTTTTGCCCCAGTGTGACAAAAGCCAGTCCTGGACTGTTTCCTTTACCTATCTGCAGGTTCTTCTGTTCTGTCACTCTGCTCAAATTTGATACCTACCTACCTTCATTCTTGGTACTTCCTGTACCTTCTTTAAACTTGGTTATATTCACTTAGCTTAACATGATATAAGAACCAAAATCACACAAAATATTTTATTCTTCTTAGGACTGAAAAAGAAAATTCTGTAATGCTGCATGTCAATACATGACCTGATACTCAAAAGGTATTCAAACCAAGCTAGTAAACAAATAAGCTATATCAATAGCTCTATCTTTCGAGCTTGTGACAGACAGCGAACAATATGAACATATATTTGTGTTTCTGTGTGTGTGCGCATGCACAAACAGACACATACACACCCACACACAACACACACACACACACACACACACACACACACACACACACACACACACACACACACACACACACACACACACACACACACAGTATGTGAAAACAAGAGAATAGTAGGTCTCAAACCAAGATTTCACAATCTAACCTTAAACAAGAAACAAGCTCTAAAACAATTGTCTGCCAATAAAAACATTTGGGTCATGAAAGCTGATAAAAGTGGGAAAGTGGTCATTATGGATACTGATGCTTATAACAAGGCTTCTGAGAACCTTCTAGCAGACAATTCATGCTATGAGGAAATCTCCAAGGACACAATCAATAAATACTTTGCCAACATCAATGGTCTTTTTGACCTCCTATGCCAAGATTAAATAGAGTAGAAGCATCTATATCATGCTATTGTAAGCTGATATTGTCGAAAATGTAATGATCAGTACGAAAATATCGCTCCAGTTGAATAGCGAAAGCTATGTCGAATATGCAAATGTCGAATTGATATGTTTGGCCACTTCGCAATCCATGCATTTGTGAATGTAAAACTTAACCACCGATGTGACACACTGTGTGAGTGTAAACAGGTAACCAAACTCCCTGTGTACAACTTCAGATACCGAAAAGAGTGATACGTGCAAAAAGTGCTTTTAGACAACTGGTCTAGTTACAAAGGAAATAAGATCAATAAAAGAAATGTGCTTATGTGATTGGTATGCTGATGTAAAAACTGAGCTTATCTATACTTTGAGAAGCATAGCAACAGAATTCGAAAACTCTTTAGACGTGTATGCCAAGCATTTACTTAACACTGCCTACATCCTGTACTGTTTTTCAATTGTTTTTCTTTTCTATGGTGAAGCAACACAACCTGCTATTACACACACACACACACACTTACTCTGAAAGTGTCCCATCTTCCGCTCGTTTCCTCCCGCTTGCGAATCCGTCCGTTTCAGTTCCCGCTCGTGGTCCCATTTTCCGCTTGTGAACCCCAAAACCATTCGTCCATGTGAGTTCCCGCTCGCAAAACTTGAAAATATGCGCGCGATGATGTCAGCACGCCCACGACCGTTCTTCTTAAAGAAGAACGCATGATGTCAGCACGGACTTCTTTCTTCTTAAAGAAGAACGTCCAAAAAAAAAAAAAAACTTTTTTTTTAAATTCTAACATTAGTCAGCCAATTCCAGGGGGGTGCAAGTGCACCCCCTTGCACCTGCCTGCGGGCGCCCTTGGTCACAGCTTAGAAGGGTGTAGGCTACACTCTCCTGCTACAAGAGTCTAGACCACAAACCTTCTTAATGTAATATAACTGGTTTGGAGCCCAAGTGCTTAAACCAGAACTAAGACACTTAGAACAATGACACAATAAGCCTTCAACTAGCATTTCCCAGTTCAGAAAGGCAGATGCTACCCTCTCCACCCATGAGTGTAGACTACAAACCTTAATGTAAAGCAACTGGCCTGAAGCCCAGTGCTTAAACCAAAACTAAGAGGCTTAGAGTAACAGTTACAATGTAACCCACTATCAGACAGATTATAGTGCTGTCTTTTAATTTATTCACATACATCATGGCATGGTTAGTATGCCCTGTGTTATCATGATGAGAAAGCCTTGTGGTCTGTCCAGGTGCTGCATGTGTCTGGTGAGGTTCATGCAAAAGAGAGCATTAGACTGTATTACTGTTCTGATGAGTTTGACTACAGTGATGTCACACAATCCTGAGATCTGAATATGGTGGCGTGTCTTATGATGTGCACCGTAGGTATGTAATGTAAAGTCATTAAAGAGAAAAGTTAGAAAGTGATGAGACACATTGCAGTTCCTGATTTCACAAGCCTTACAAGAGAATACACTAGAAAGTACTGACATGATGATGCTATCCACTGTACTTGACAAGGCAAACATAAGTGAGCGGTGCAATTATCAGTTCAACAACACAAATGCAGATACACTAGGCACGAATATACCTATGTACCCTGTGCATCAGACACAAAGCTTTTGTATCCCTGAATCAAAACGAGAGAAAGCAGGGATATGGCACAGTTATCACTTGCACAGGGTGTTGTGTGTGGCAGGCAGGAGGCCTAGACTGACACAAAAGGTTGGTCAGTGTGTGTAAGTAAGAAAGGGAAGCAGGCTGGCTGAACCATGTAACTGTTGTGTGTGTGTGTGTGTCTGTAGAAGCCCTATATGTGACAGTGGTGTGTGAGAGTTTACAAAACACAGCCAAGCCCAGTGCTAGCTCTAGATCTTGGTATGTCAGACAGGTGTGAGCTGTGCATGGCAGAGTTGTCAGTTCATCATTGTCACCCCCAACTATGAGAACTGGCTCTGCCAAGAGTTGCACTGGCACCTCCATGCTGGTCAGATGCAGTTCTGCTACTGAATGTGATTGATGTCTGCTGGACATGCTTCCTTCACAGGAACACCCAGGACCATGACTCCATGGCCTGCCACATCTGGGTGTTGACAGCACACTCACTGATGGACCAGTGGAAGTACTGCCACTATGGGAGCATGATCTGTCATGGCCACATTGGCTGTCAGCAGATTTTATAGCTGGTCTATGCCCACAAGCACACCGTTTCCCTCCCAGCAGCTGTTTCATCAGACACCGCTCATTCCATAACAGACACCCCTCATTGCAACATGTCATTTATCCAATCCAGTGAATCGGCAATATGGTGGAGGCAGTCATGCATGTCAGCCTGTGCCACATCTACAACCCTGAGCATCTGTCTGGAGCACCTTTCTGAACATGTCTGTGCCTACATGATGGCTCTAAACAGACATTGAGTGACACAGGAAGAGACACCTGCGCCAGTTGGAGGAAGGACAATTGGCCCCCTCCGAACACCCATATCAACCCTCCTGTGTGGCACCTTGCTCACACTTTGGCTACAGCCAAACTCAACAGGCACTGAAACTGCAGTAGTCACACTTGATCAATATCCTCCCCTCCACCTGTCCAATATCTGTGGGCTCAGTGGACTGGGTAGGTGCAGGCCTACCTCCTGTGTCCAGGGAAAATGAAGGGGTCGGCTGGATGTCAATCTCTGTGTCAAATTCAACTTCTGCACCCCGTGACTGTGCCTCAGTATCACCACCATCATCATCAGTGTCTGATGAGACACTGACATCAGGTGGCACAGGGCCTGCACTCCCACTGTTATGATCACCAGTAATAAAAAGGAAGAAACACAGGCATATATTAATACCCGCACTACTATGGTGCAATGTATGCCAAATAACTAACAGTGCTGCCGCTATTACAGACAGTACAGCAATACACACAACAGGCATAAAATGACACATAAGATATTTCTCTAAATTGATCTGCAGTACTGACATAAATTTATTTAGCTTACCATCTGCAGGAGGCACACATTGCTAGATTCCTGACAATCCAGAAATAAGTTAAGCAAGAGGTAAGGGCAACATTTAACAGTAAGACAGGGGGTACTACATATACTCCTCTATAGCTGCCTTAACTGTACGTGCAACAAGAACATGGCTGACAACTCCAAACTGAGCTTATCACTGTAGCAATCTTCAATCCCCCCCAAAAAAAGACATGTGACACAGAAGTAGCTTTTATTTCAATTGTTTTACTATACAACAGTATTCAACTGGTCAAATAACAAAGCTACCTGTAAGCTCCTCCTGGGACTCAGGAGTGGCGCCCATGTCAAGCACATGCTGTGCTCCACTCTGCCGTGAGCTCTCATGTTGGAGGATATTCACCAGGAACTCTTCATTGGGACGAGAGGTGGTTCTGTAACATGGCCTCCCCAGTTACCCTTTGGACTCAGGCAACAGCAACTCCATGCAGTGGTAATCATGTCAGTGGCCATGTGGCACACCTGTTCATATGTCCAGCTGTGGTCAGCCACAGAATTGATGTTCACAACAATCTGCTGCCATACTCATAGCCTTTCTTGCATATTGGGCCAACCCCTTCACAGCAGAAATGCCTCATGTTGATGGGGAGCATCAACAATGATATTGTTCTCCACTTCCCTGAAGGGGGAGGTCTGCATCTCACTGACTTTGCTTGTGTCGTAAAAGACAACAGAATGATAATACACATAAGTATCACATGACTACAAAGTAACTGTTTCCAGATAAAACAGTAAAGGTAGGGAGTCAGTAGTACCCACTGGAAAAAAAAACCCATAAAACTGTCTACAGATGTGAAATACTAACAGGCAGGATGCGAAACAAGGAGAGTAGCAATAGCAGCATATCCTTGTATGTGCCATAGCAGCAACTCAACTGTGCTCCTCAAAAATGACAAGTCAATTCTAGTTTGTGACATAACAGTAACTTATTTTTGCTCCCCCCACCCACAAAAAACAGACACATGAACCATTTTGCTAATAAAACATCTTTGAAATGGTAAACATGCTTTCAAAGGACCTGTCCCTGAATGATTTGTACATATGTATCACACAGCTTTCTATTTTCATGTACTGTCAATCATATGTACCACTGAAATGGCTTGACAAACATGGCCATGCCATCAGTACACTTCTAACTAATATAGAGATAAAAGTATAAAAGCCTTTGCCTCGCATTATTCATTAATATATTCCAGCATATGCATTATGTAGGTAACAGAATGTGAGCATACCTCCTGGAGTTCAATACTCCTCTGTAAATATATCTTTGGAACAAGTTTGTTTTTGTGAATTCTTGCAAACATGTAACAAGTGTCCTCACCATCAGTCTGGCTAGCTACACATTTGCCTTTTTATAATGCAGCAAATTGCATCTGTCTTAGCCTGTGTTTCAGAGATGCTAATTACAACACAAGCATCTGAATTGCATGCTAATCAGCCAATCTGATGGAGCTATTCAACATGTTATAAAACAACCATGTAGACTGCATGTTGGTTTTTCATCTGGATTTCAGAAGTTGTGGAGCACAGACACACAAAGTCTACAGAGACAGAATGTTAGGAGCTGCTGCTTAACTCCATTTGTATGTGCTACAGGCTGCAGGCAATGCTGCTGCCAATAGGCCTAGGCCAAGATGAGAAGAGGTCTCGGGCCACACTTATCTTATCACAACATAGATGACATAGACATTTTAGAGTGCTACAGGACAAACAGGGACACAATACAGGAACTCTGTGTCCTCTGCCAGCCTCAAATCTGAGCCAGAGCATTTACCTCCCCATGTATTGGCTGTGTACTGCTTGCATCACAGTTGGCCCTGAACTAACAATGTGGCAACTGCTGCATTTACCAGGTAAGTCCTGGACATGTGCTGTATTGTATAATAATATCATGGCATGCCCTTGTATTTCATCACTTGGTACAGTAAGCAAGCAAAAGGTGGGAGATTTGCACGCAAATTAACATAACGTGAATGCAGGGAGAAATTTGACTTGTATGTGTCCATTAGCAAGTAGTAGGCCTCAGGCATTAAAGATTCAGACAGTCATACCTCTCCAAATTACTGATGATCACTGTATGCCCTCAGTTTAGCAGCACACATTTGTAATGGGAAATCATAACAGAGAGAAGTTAGAAAGTAATGAGACACATTGTAGCTTCTGACTTCACATCCCTCACAAGATCAAACAGGCAGGATCCAAAACAAGAAGTGTAACTAGAGCAACATATCCTTGTTTGTGCCACAACAGTAGCTGAGCCTGGGTACACGTCCCTCAAAAGAACAGTGTACCCTTGTATCTGACTTAACAGAAATTCTCCTTTGCTCCCCCCAAAAAGGCAGTTATGCTTGTTTGTGCCTACTAACTTGGCCTTCATTTGTTGGCAACTGCATATCATAGTATTCCCAGTTAATATCCTCACACATGTTAAGGTAAATGATATAGACTGGCTTACACACTGCATGTCTCTCAGTATTGGTCAGATAACTGATAAACGGCCAAGAAACACAGAAAGGTACGACATAGCTGTATATTTGCAAGGAGTAGTAATCATAACAGGCTGCGTGATCACTAAGTGCACTACAGCCAAATATATTAACTATAATACGTTTACATATAACAGATTATGCCTTGATAGTGTACATTCAGTTGCACTTCTTTATGTGAAGAATTACTTCATTTATTTGCTGCAAAGCTGTTTTTGTGGCCGAGATGGATAAGGCACCCATCCTGTTTTCTGAAGGTGCATTTGAGTGAGAGTTGGGATCCAGACCTATGCAGACATATCTCAAGTGTACTAACATTTTCTGTTATGTACATCATAGACTGATTTTTTCTCATTTCAACTCTTTCTTATTTTTTACATTTTTTTTATTTTTTTTGTGGCCACTGTTTGTGTGATGCACCACTTAGCACAAATGTGTTTGGCTATTCTCATCTGGCTTGCATGAAGTTCAGCACTGCACAAACTGTAGGAACGGACCACGAGGTTGCAGATAGGACCCAGATAGCCACAAACATAAACCAAAGCATTCAATTAACACTGTTGTCCATCCTGCAAAAACATTGCCCGACAGTATGCATCTTCATCTACTGAGTTTGCGTGATGGTAAGCGATGTGTAAAACTTTCAGATGTTGCAAAACCAAAAAGTGTGCACTCTCAGTAAGCACGATACTTGCAATTGGTGGGAAAACTTCATTCTACATTGGTCTTGATCTGTGGTATTTATGCCAAGCATTTGTGGAGAGGTTTTGAGATTCCATACTCAAAGATGGGGTGTACAGGACTTCAAAGTATTTGTTGGACTCCTAGTGAATGAACGTGAGCCCAGGCTTTTGCAGAGGGACTACTGAGCTTGCATTACAAGTCAGAGGCATGGAATAGTCTTGCTCATGCTTTGACCAGTGCTACAGGTATCCACTGCATTGGTGAACAATGTCGGAATCATTACAGATACCCCTGGATGAGGAAGAGGGATACCCTTGACCATTAGACTGAGGAATGTAGGACTGGGGACACCCCACAGATGTGTAAGTATCCACTTGCAGAGACTACTTATAAGAGTTAAAAGCTGGTTACAATCAGGATTGGTATTCATAATGGTATTCTGTTCTGTTTTTTCCACATCTGTCATAGACCGAGAACTGAATGCACGAACACATACAGCTAGATTGTCATGGATACAAGAATCATGTGGTATGTAGACATTCAAACAGTATTGTTATTTTCCCATTAAAAGTAAAGACATCTTTATTGGTTTATTATGTAGATGTGTCAAACTGAACATTCATCTTTCAACTGTAACAGGAAAGTGCATGCATTAGTCTGGGGGCCAAAACAACAGTTCACTATTAGAGAGTAGTCAGAGGGTGTGGGTTAAAAAAATGCACTTCCCAAAGATACAACACTGTTAATTTTTCATCAATATTGCAATGTAATGTGTGAGCTCTTGCAGTGGCACCAGTGGCCTGCTGTAAACTGTAATCTATATAATTGAAACCATACCCCTCCCATAAACAAACTCTACAACAGAAGGAGGAAACTCATGCGGAATAAGGTGAAGTCCCAAGACTGGAAAAACTCCCTTATCTGCCTCAACAAAAAGTTGAGATCCCTCATTAAATCCTCTAAAGCTAGGTATGAAAACAGAATTGCAGCAGATAGTAAAGACAACCACAAGGCCTTCTATAATTATGTAAAGAATCTCCATGGCAAAACCCAGATTTGCTCTGAGCTACTGCATAATGGTACCTCCTATACCGAGCCAACAGATATTGCCAGTATACTGGCCAACAGATTCAGTGCCAACTTTACCCCCCCAAAGGACCACTCACAATACCAGTAGATTGCCAGGCACCCAGTATTACTGCTGCACAGGTTAAAACAGCACTGTCCAAGGCCCAGAACACAGCTTCTAAGGGAACTGACAATATCCCTGGTTGTGTTCTACATGAACTACAGAGTGAACCGGCACCTCAGCTGTATGCCCTGTTCAACCACAGCCTCATCTCAGGCTTTGTCCCTGTCAAATGGCGCACTGCTACAGTCATCCCTCTCCACAAAGGAGGAGCGAATACAGACCCTGGGAACTATCGCCCCATTAGCCTGATGAGTCTGATATGCAAAGCTATGCAATGCATCCTCATGGACCTAATAAACAATTATATAGGGAATCTCCAAACTCTGGATCCCACATAGTTTTATTTTGTGAAAGATATATCATGTCTGCTCAAATTGGTCGACTTCTTTGAGTCAGTCACAGAGCTGTGGATGAAGGCAAGGTGGTTCATACAGCCTACCTGGATCAGGCCAAGGCCTTTGATACCATTCCCCACGCAGGAATCATAGAAAAACCACTAAGCTAGGCATCAACCCCTATATCACTAGGTGGGTTGCAAACTGGCTCACAGATAGAACCCATAGTTTGAAAGTAGCTGACTCCAAGTCAGACTGCCGATTAGTCACGAGTGGAGTCCCACAGGGTTCAATCCTGCTTCCTCTTCTGTTTGCTATCTACTTCTCTGAAGTCCAGGCCAACACGAAGGGACTCTGGCTGACAAAGTTTGCAGACGATTGCAAGTTGGGAGCTATTATTAACTCCCCAAGTGATGTTGACATTCTACAGAATGGCCTGACTGTGACCAGTAACTGGTATCAAAACCATGCCCTTAAGCTAAATGCCAAAAAATGTGTCATCATCCCCTTTGGGAAAAAACCTGCTTCCCATGAATTACCACATTGATGGTAGTCCACTGAACACAGAAGGCATTATAAGAGATCTGGGGACACAGGTTGACAGCAATCTCTCTTTTGATCACCACATTGCCACTGTGGTCAGAAAGTCCTTCTATGTGGCACATCTCATTACTAAGGATTTTGCATCCAGGAAGAAAGAGGTCATTGTCTCCCTCTACTCTTCCCTCATTAGGCCAATCAAGTACAATGCTCCATTTGGCATGTACCTCACTAAACACCTGCAACAACTGGAGAGGCCACAAAAGTACATCACAAAGAGGATCCTAGGCATTAAACACTTGTCCTATATGGACAGACTCAAAAAACTCCAACTATTCTCTGTCTCATATCGCCTACTTAGAAGCAATCTCTGCTTGACTTACAAAGCCATATCTGACCCAGCTCTGTTAGAAATGCTACATCTAAAGAAATCCCAATCCCTCCACACCACATGCTCCAGAGACCTCAACATGATTATCACAATTAACAAAACATGCTGGAGGGACAGGTTCATGACCCAGAGACCGCCCATGCTGTGGAACAGACTTCCCATACATGTCAAGCAGAGCACCTTGCTGACACTCTTCAAGAGAAATCTTGATGAGTGGATGGGAAACAGAATATTCACCCTGGGGATAACACCAGTGGCTCTACTCGACAGATGAACTGGGAACTAAGGTTGGGTGGCACTATGCCAGGGTAATCCTATGGCTGGGTTTGTATAGGCCCCAGGGCCATTAGCCTAGTATATACCTATAAACCTATGAACCTATGGAAGATGCATATGTGCAATATATGCACACATCAAGGATTGCTTGCTGCAATCTGTAGTGCAGTGTGCATCTGTTATGAGCTGGGTAGTCTTAACAGTAAAAATGTATTTGTTAGGAGTTGGTAGTCTTAAAAGCAAAGATAACAGAATATAGCCAAATAACTGTATCATTGAATTGTATGTCACATATGATGTTGCTAATGTTCTTCCTTGTTTTTCTCTCACCCCAACCCTTATCTTTTCTTTTTATTTTATTTATTTTTTTTTTTTGTTTGTTTTTCCACACCACAGTGGATTAGGCCTGCCCCACACGATTCACTTGCCCCACTCCACCTGCTATGGCACCAAGGTACAGCATGTCTGGAACACAACCTGGTAGCACCCTGTCTTCTGCCCCTGCACTACCTAGTCCCTCATGTAGTTCTGCTCCACAGTATAGGCCAGTGGTTCCCTCCAGGAGCAGTGGCAGAGGTGGTGACTTTATCACCACTGATCAACTGCCAGGGTTGGTGTGTAGGACTGTGCACCACACAACTGATGCACACCTACACCAGATGGGTACACTGCTCTCCATCATAGTACTGAACAACACAAGGAGATGCAGATGTCAGACACTGCAGCCATTGGCACAGTGAGGTGGCAGTGATGACAGTCCAGTGGGTGATGACTTGATTCTTACAGTCACCCAGCTTGACGTCCATGGGTTTACGATGTTACCACCTTCACCCCAACCATGGTGTTCACCTACCTCTTGTGTTCTTCACCATCCCTGCATTTTGTCTTGTACGTCCTGTCTGTCTGGAATTGCTTCCTCACCTACTCAACCTACCTGACCTAGCCATACTAACGTCCCTTCCCCAACATTCCTTTCTTTCTCAAAAAAAAGGCACCTGTCCCACCATAAAAATGTCGTCCCATACATAGATCTCCATTTCACACACTTGTCATCTTGACACACTTGATTCAGTCCAATTGGATATACAGCATGACTGTGTTGTGGTCACACCTCTTTTGTGGGGTTGACACTGCAAATTCAACCAATATTCTGCACATCTGAACAATTTTACTGTAGAAGAAATGGATAGCTATGATTTTGTCCTACATCCCTCCTGTACATTCTTGCCCTCCTTTCACTTCATTATTCCCCCTGCTTGCTCCCCATTTCACCACTTTCCTACATTTCCCATTTATTTTCCTTAAAGTATAATTACATGATAGTGCACATCTTTCACTAGCACACAGCTATGGCAAAAAGCAGTTATATGTGTTATATACAGCAGTATTAGAAACCAGTACCATGTAGCCATATTTTAGAGACTCCATACCAACTATCACACTTCAGAAATTGGATTTACAAAAGTATTTTAAACTGTTACATACACCTGGATTCAAACCCAGTATCATCTGATCCCAAAAGTGAATGGATCAATGCATTAACTGATGGTGCTACAAACTCAGTTGTGCACCATGTGTATTTTAGACACTGAATAGCAAATGGCAGCCTTAACTGTTGTTGCATACACCTACTACTTTACTGACTCTCTGATTTCAGGTATTATTTCACTTAATGGAGTAATGCGCTCCTTTTTGAGGCCAGATGGTACTGGTTCTGAATACAGTTGTAGCTAATACATTGAACTACTTTGTATCAGGGTTGCTTATTGGGCACCATTGTGCACCATCGTGCACTAATGCTTTATAAAACTAAATGGGTATTGGACAATAATGCTTTATAAAACATTACTGGGGATCGCACAATGATGTGTCATACAAAATTAATGGGAAAGATACGACATTGTTGCTATGGGAAGCAAGCACCGGGGAGTACAAAGGGATATCCTTGCTAAACTGTGTCAGTTACTATTGATTGTATAAAATACATCTACTACCTAACTGACTCTGTGGCAGCATGTGTTAATGCACTGTTGTTGGAGGAAGATGTTACTGGGTTGAAATACGGGTGTTGGTAGTAATTTTACACGTTCGTATGATATTTTAAATACATCCACTTATATTGCTGCTGCTCACTGTTGCTTTGTGCAAAAATTGTTTAAAGAAAAGAAATAGGAAAGTCAGGAAAGTGGTGAAATGGGGAGCAAGCAGGCAGAAAGACAATGTGAGAAGAGGGCAGGAATATGCAGGAAGGATATAGGAAAGAACCCTAGCTATCCATTTCTTCAACAATAAAACATAACCATATATGCAAAATATAAGCTGAATTTGCTCTGTCACCTACAGAGAGAGGGTTGACCACAACACAATGATGTTGTATAGCCAGTTGGACTGAATCAAGTGTGTCATGAAGATGTTCATAGGTTTATAGGTTAGTACTAAACTAACTGCCCTTGCGAGCCATTTTAAGCCTAGCCAATTATCCCTTGTTCATAGGTTCATACTAGGCTATCTGCTCTGGGGAAATTATAAGCCTGGCCCGATTTTGTTTGGCTTATGCCACCCCTTGATTTGAGTATACTGTGCCCTTTTTACGGTTTAGTTTACTGTGCCTCTGTCTAATAGTGACACGGAAGTAATCCCCGGGACAAACCTACGATCCCCCATCCACTCATCAAGATTTTTCTTGAAGAGATTCAGTGAGGTGCTCTGCCTAACATGAATTGGAATTCTATTCCAGAGCGAAGGGAGCCTCTGGGTTATGAATCTGTCCCTCCAGCAAGTCCTATTTATTTCTGTGCTGAGGTTCAAGTTCCTCGAGCGTGTGGCTCTAAGGGATTTAGATTTACTGAGGTGGAGCATGTCCATTAATTCTGGATTGGACATAGCTTTATATGTCAGGCATAGATCGCCTCGAAGTAGGCGGTATGCAACTGAGTAGAGCTGGAGTTTTTTTAACCGAGCAGCATATGGCATCTGTTTGAGTCCCTCGATCCTCTTGGTGAGGTACTTTTGGGATCTTTCTAATTGCTGCAGGTTTCGGGTAAGGTACATCCCAAAAGGGGCATTGTATTCTATGATGGGCCTGATGAGGGATGAATAAAGGGGCATGATTACCTCTCTTAGGTTCATAGGTTCATACTAGGCTATCTGCCCTGGGGCAATTATAAGCCTAGCCCGATTCTGTATGGCTTACGCCACCCCTTGATTTGAGTATACTGTGCCCTTTTTAAGGTTTAGTTTACTGTGCCTCTGTCTAATAGTGACACGGGAGTAATCCCTGGGACAAACCTACGATCCCCATCCACCTATCGAGATTCTTCTTGAAGAGATTCAGTGAGGTGCTCTGCCTCACATGAACTGGAATTCTATTCCAGAGCAAAGGGAGCCTCTGGGTTATGAACCTGTCCTTCCAGCAAGTTCTATTTATTTCTGTGCTGAGGTTCAAGTCCCTCGAGCGTGTGGCTCTAAGGGATATAGATTTACTGAGGTGGAGCATGTCCATTAATTCTGGATTTGACATAGCTTTGTATGTCAGGCATAGATCGCCTCGAAGTAGGCAGTATGCAACTGAGTAGAGCTGGAGTTTTTTTAACCGAGCAGCATATGGCATCTGTTTGAGACTCTTGATCCTCTTGGTGAGATGCTTTTGGGGTCTTTCTAATTGCTGCAGGTGTCGGGTAAGGTACATCCCAAAAGGGGCATTGTATTCTATGATGGGCCTGATGAGGGATGAATAAAGTGGCACGATTACCTCTCTTGATCTAGACGTGAAACCCTTTGTGATGAGGTGGGCTATGTAGAAGGTCTTTCTAACCACTTTGGCAATGTGGTTTTCAAAGGAGAGATTGCTATCAACTTGGGTCCCCAGGTCCCTAATAACTTTCTCTGTACTTAATGGGTTTCCACCTATGTGGTAATTTGTGGGCACACTGTTTTTGCCAAAGGGTATGACTATACATTTTTTGGCATTTAGCTTTAAACCATGGCACTGGCACCAGTTATCTGTCTCTGTGAGACCTTTTTGAAGGATGTTTGTGTCAGCTGGAGAGTTGATTAAGACACCCAGGTTGCAGTCATCTGCGAACTTGGTGAGCCATAGTCCTCCCACGTTTGCCTGTACCTCGGAAAAGTATATACCGAACAAGAGTGGTCCCAGGACAGAACCCTGTGGGACGCCACTTGTGACCAGTTTCGAGTCTGACATGGCTCCAGCAACTCTCACTCTGTGGGTTCTGTCTTTGAGCCAGTTTGCATCCCATCTTGTGACATAGGGGTTTATATTTAAGCTGGATAGCTTATCTATGATGCCCGAGTGGGGTATTGTGTCAAATGCATTTGCAAGGTCCAGATAGGCTGTGTGGGCTACCTTTCCTTCATCTATGGCTTTGGTGACTGTTTTGAAGAAGTCAACCAGGTTCAAAAGGCAGGATCTGCCCTTGACAAAGCCGAACTGGGTAGGATCTAGTGTCTGTAGGTCCCCAATGTCTTTGTTTATGAGCTCCATGATGATCCTCTCCATAGCCTTGCAGACTAAGCTAGTCAGGCTTATGGGGCGATAGTTTCCAGGGTCCGTAGAGGCTCCACCTTTGTGGAGTGGGACCACTGTTGCTGTATGCCATTCTGTGTGCACATATCCTGTAGTGAGGCGGAGATTGTATAGCTGTTTTATTTGAGGGATTAGTTCCTCTTGGAGTTCATGTAGGACGCAACCAGGGATGCCATCTGGTCCCATGGAAGCAGTGTTTTTTGCTTTGGAGAGGGCAGCCTTCACCTGAGCATCAGAGATGTTTGGGAGGCAGCCCTCTGCTGGGATAGATACTTGCTTTTTTGGGGGGGGGGGTGGAGAAGTTTGCACTGAACCTGTCTGCCAGGAAATTGGCGATGTCTGTGGGTTCAGTGTATTTTTTGTCATTTAGAATCAACTCAGAACAAGTCTGGGAGTTGCATCCCAGGTTTCTAACATAACTGAAAAAGGCCTTATGATTGTCTTTGGTGTCCTGTGCAATTTTTCTCTTGAAGCTGGCCTTGGAGGATTTTATGAGGGATCGTAATTTTTTGCTAGTACTGATCAGAGATGCCTTCCCTATTAGGGATTTTGCTCTATCATGTAGTAGCTTCCTCCTTCTGTTGTACAGTTTATTTATGGCAGGGGTCCACCAGACTGGACGCCTGCCTTTGGATGATTGGGTCTTGGTTTTGTTTGGGATAGCATGATCCATGCATTCCTGGAGATGTCCGTAGAATGCGTTTATATAGGATTCTGCAGTTTGGGCCGTAGTTTCCACTGGCCCTGGGGCCTTGAAGGATTCCACTTTGGTTTTGAGAAGTGAGAAGTTCATTTTTGAGAAGTTTTTCACTGTGATTTTCTAGGCTGGGGGTGGGGTCAGGATGTGGACATCCAGTGAAATTAATTTATGGTCTGATCTTACCAATGAGGGATATACTTCTGGTGTGGAGCATAGAGTCGCCATGTTGGTAATGATCAGGTCTAGTATGTTGTCCCCTCTTGTGGGAGTGGTGACTAGTTGTTTCATAGCATTTGAGTTTATAATTTCCAGGAACCTTTGGGCTAAGGTGCTGGGGCTTGAGTAGTGCTCCCAATCAATGTTTGGGTAGTTGAAGTCGCCCAATATAATAGTGTTCGGAGAGATCTCCATGTTCTCCAATGTTTTCAGGAAAGCCGAGTGGGATTCCTGACTTTGAGAGGGTGGTCTGTAGGATGCTATAAACTGAAAAGCAGTCTTGCCCACTGTTAGTTGCACATGGATGGTCTCCGATACTTCGTGCAATGCCACTAACCTGGAGGTGTGGATATCCTTGATAAATATGGAAACTCCCCCTCCTTTTGTGGTTCGGTCCGGGTTTTGGGGCCGAAAGCATGATATGAGGTATAGCCTGGTAGTGCTGGGGTGCACTCTGGAGCCTTGAACCAGGTTTCTGTCACTGCACAGATATCGATGTTCTCCATACTGAGGAGAGCTTCGAGTGCATGCATCTTGAGGTTAAGACTTCTGGCATTTAGCAGCATTACCCTTAGTTTCTTGTTCCTTGTGCTGTCTATGGGGGTGGGTTTGACATTTGAGCCTTGCCTAAAAAAGGCACTATGGGGATGGCAAGTGCCTTTGCCAATATCCGAAAGCCCAGTGGTGACAGGTGCAAGCCGTCCCTAGCGAAGCAATGTGGCTTGTCGAGCATGTCATCCCAGGCTGACAGACACTGGATCCCCTTTGAATGACACCAACATTTTAGTCAATTGTTAAAATCGGTCATTTTGTCTTTGTACTGTGGCATCATTCTAGGTGAGGGTAAGATACTGCTCAAGGTCAGGGTCATGCCAGCCTGGGCTACATGATCAGAGAGCTCCTATATGTCTCTTTTCATGTAGTCCAGGGAGGTACGTCTCAGGTCAATCACACCAGCATATACAATGACTGAGTCATATTTGTATTTGCTTTGGAGTGACCTGAGTGCTTGCATTATGTGGCGGATCCTAGCACCCGACAGGCAGCTCACCGTGACCTTCTCTTTATTCAGCCTGGTGAGCGGGACATAAGTGTGTCTGACAATAGAGTCACCTATTACAAGAGTATCAGGTGTGTTATTCAGCCTTAAGGGCTGTGGCTGCTTGGCACACTGACTTTGTGGGTTATGTGTTGTGCGTGTTTTGTTTTGAGGTAGAATTTGCTTGGATGTCTGCTTTGGAGGTCTCTGTTGCTTAGGTAGATTTTTATTTAGAGCATCCGAGTATGTTTTTGTGTATTTATGTGTTTGGTTCGCTGATGTGGTGGGACTATGTGATACTGGAATTGTGTTGTGTGAGGTTACCTTCTCCTCCTGACTGGTTACACCAGTTTTGAGATGAGAGAGCTCAGCCTCCAGTTTGGCTAATAGTTGCATCTCTCACATATATTTGAACCTGTTTGGAGGAGGAGAGGGTTATCCGTGTACATGAGACAGTTGTAACATTGCCTCAAAATTCCCAGATTCACCAGCTGGACTGGAGAGGAAGCCATTGACTGACCTTTGGACATGCTAGAGTAATATAGGGAAACTGAATTTAAGACAGACCAATAGAGGACAGGGTAATTGTAGAGAGTATAAGAGTAAGTAGTGCTTATGGTTTAATAGTGCTAACTTGTAGGATTACTTAATTGGACCAGTGAAGGGCCTTAGAATGAAAATATGGTGTTTAAATTGAGAGATAGAGCAGTTCTAAGGGAAAAAGTGAAGAGCAGACTTTGTGGAGCCAGGAATAGTTTAAACCCAATTAGGCGGCACTGCCCACTGTTGCGCTATGCACAAAAACGTGCAACACCACGCAAAAGAGGGTTTTAAGAGAGGAAGATGAAGGAGTTTGGAATTGACCCAAAATGGCCAATAAAACTACAGTTTCAAGTCAGTAACCACTCCCACAGGGGCAGGCAGGCTGCTCAATGTTTTTCACTGCCATTGATCAACAGAGAGACTTCCCTTTAGCCCAAGCAAAAAATGGCCTCACAGAAACTTACAAACAGTTCAAGAACAGCAAGCCTGTAACTGAACTTTTTTAAATCTCAGAAAAGTGGGAAAAAAGCAAGATTTTTTTTGTTTTTTTGTTTTTTTCAGAGATAGCAGAGGTTCACAAGTATCAACAAATTATAACAGTGCAGTAAATGACCCCACACAAAAGTGCTAGGCCAAAGACAGATAAAATGCAAGTTTTGAGAAAAAAAGATTTTAAAAATAAGTGCAAATAGGAAATTCAGTAAACAGCTCTAGGTTGTTCTTTAAATACAGTTACTAATGCATAAATCAAGTTTAACAAGCCAGAAAATGCTTCAAATAGGCGGCTATGCAGAAAAACTTAGCAAATAAACAGAGGAAAAATACTTAAAATCTCAAAAGTGGCTCCTTTCTTCTCTCAGCATTTTCTCCTCTTGGTGGGTGCTTCACCAACAGCCAACAAGCCTGAAAAGACGGCAAAACCATGAGGCAACCAGGTTTTAAGAGAGGAAGATGAAGGAGTTTTGAAATTGACCCATAATGGCCAATAAAACTACAGTTTCAAGTCAGTAACCACTCCCACAGGGGCAGGCAGGCTGCTCAATGTTTTTCACTGCCACTGATCAACAGATAGAGTTCCCTTTAGCCCAAGCAAAAAATGGCCTCACAGAAACTTACAAACAGTTCAAGAACAGCAAGCCTGTAACTGAACTTTTTTTAAATCTCAGAAAAGTGGGAAAAAACAAGATTTTTTTGTTTTTTTGTTTTTTTTCAGAGATAGCAGAGGTTCACAAGTATCAACAAGTTATAGCAGTGCAGTAAATGACCCCACACAAGAGTGCTAGGCCAAAGACAGATAAAATGTAAGTTTGAACTAGATATGAATCCTTTCATGATGAGGTGGGCCATGTAGAAGGTCTTCCTAACCACTTTGGCAAGGTGGTTGTCAAAGGAGAGATTGCTATCAACTTGGTTCCCCAGATCCCTAATTACTTTCTCTGTATTTAATGGTTTACTGCCTATGTGGTAGTTTGTGGGCACATTGTTTTTGCCAAAGGGTATGACTATACACATTTTGGCATTTAGCTTTAGACCATGGCTCTGGCACCAGTTATCTGTCTCTGTGAGACCTTTTTGAAGGATGTTTGTGTCAGATGGAGAGTCCATTATGGCGCCTAGTTTGCAGTCATCTGCGAACTTGGTGAGCCATAGTCCTCCCATGTTGGCCTGTACCTCGGAAAAGTATATACCGAACAACAGCGGTCCCAGGACAGAACCTTGTGGGACACCACTTGTGACTGGTTTTGAGTCTGACATGGCTCCAGCAACTCTCACTCTGTGGGTTCTGTCTTTGAGCCAGTTTGCGACCCATCTTGTGACATAGGGGTTTATATTTAAGCTGGATAGCTTATCTATGATGCCCGCATGGGGTATTGTGTCAAATGCCTTTGCTAGGTCTAGATAGGCTGTGTGGACTATCGTCCCTTCATCTATGGCTTTGGTGACTGTTTCAAAGAAGTCAACCAGGTTCAAAAGGCAGGATCTGCCCTTGATGAAGCTGAACTGGGTAGGATCTAGTGTCTGTAGGTCCCCGATGTCTTTGTTTATGAGCTCCATGATGATCCTCTCCTTAGCCTTGCAGACTAAGCTAGTCAGGCTTATGGGGCGATAGTTTCCAGGGTCCGTGGAGGCTCCACCTTTGTGGAGTGGGACCACTGTTGCTGTACGCCATTCTGTGGGCACATATCCTGTACTGAGGCTGAGATTGTACAGCTGTTTTATTTGAGGGATTAGTTCTTCTTGGAGTTCATGTAGGACGCAACCCGGGACGCCATCTGGTCCCATGGAAACAGTGTTTTTGGTTTTGGAGAGGGCAGCCTTCACCTGAGCATCAGAGATGTTTGAGAGGCAGCCCCATGCCGAGATAGACACTTTCTCTTTTGGGGGGGGGGTGGAGAAGTTTGCACTGAACCTGTCTGCCAGGATATTGGTGATGTATGTGGGTTCAGTGTATTTTTTGTCATTTAGAATCAACTCAGAACAAGTCTGGGAGTTGCATCCCAGGTTCCTGTCATAGCTGAAAAAAGCCTTATGATTGTCTTTAGTGTCCTGTGCAATTTTTCTCTCAAAGCTGGCCTTGGAGGATTTGTTGAGGGATCGTAATTTTTTGCTAGTACTGATCAGAGATGCCTTCCCTATTAGGGATTTTGCTCTATCATGTAGTATCTTCCTCCTCCTTCTATTGTACAGTCTATTTATGGCTTGGGTCCACCAGACTGGATGCCTGCCTTTGGATGACTGGGTCTTGGGTTTGTTTGGGATAGCTTGATCCATGCATTCCTGGAGATGTCCGTAAAATGCGTTTATATAGGATTCTGCAGTTTGGGCTGCAGTTTTCACTGGCCCTGGGGCCTTGAAAGATTTCACTTCGGTTTTGAGAAGTGAAAAGTTCACTTTTGAGAAGTTTTTCACTGTGGTTTTCTGGGCTGGGGGTGGGGTCGGGATGTGGATATCCAGTGAAATTAATTTATGGTCTGATCTTACCAATGAAGGATATACTTCTGGTATGGAGCATAGAGTCCCCATGTTGGTAATGATCAGGTCTAGTATGTTATCCCCTCTTGTGGGAGTGGTGACTAGTTGTTCCATAGCATTTGAGTTTATAATTTCCAGGAACCTTTGGGCTAAGGTGCTGGGGCTTGAGTAGTGCTCCCAGTCTATGTTTTGGTAGTTGAAGTCTCCCAATATAATGGTGTTCGGAGAGATCTTCATGTTCTCCAATGTTTTCAGGAAAGCCGAGTGGGATTCCTGACTTTGAGAGGGTGGTCTGTAGGATGCTATAAACTGAAAAGTAGTTTTGCCCACTGTTAGTTGCACATGGATGGTCTCCGATACTTCATGCAATGCCACTAACCTGGAGGTGTGGATATCCTTGATAAATATGGAAACTCCCCCTCCTTTTGTAGTTCGGTCAGGGTTTTGGGGCTAAAAAGCATGATATGAGGTATAGCCTGGTAGTGCTGGGGTGCTCTCTGGAGCCTTGAACCAGGTTTCTGTCACTGCACAGATATCGATGTTCTCCATACTGAGGAGAGCTTCGAGTGCGTGCATCTTGAGGTTAAGACTTCTGGCATTTAGCAGCATTACCCTTCGTTTCTTGTTCCTTGTGCTGCCTATGGAGGTGGGTTTGACTTTTGAGCCTTGCCTAAAAAGGCGCTATGGGGTTGGCCAGAGCCTTTGCTAGTATCTGAAAGCCCAGTGGTGACAGGTGCAAGCCGTCCCTAGCAAAGCAACGTGGCTTGTCGAGCATGTCATCCCAGGCTGATAGACACTGGATCCCCTTTGAATGACACCAAAATTTTAGCCAATTGTTAAAATCGATCATTTTGTCTTTGTACTGTGGCATCATTCTAGGTGAGGGTAAGATGCTGCTCAAGGTTAGGGTCATACCGGCTTGGGCTACATGATCAGAGAGCTCCTCTATGTCTCTTTTCATGTAGTCCAGGGAGGTACATCTCAGGTCATTCACACCAGCATGTACAATGACTGAGTCATATTTGTATTTGCTTTGGAGTGACCTGAGTGCTTGTGTTATGTGGCAGATCCTAGCGCCCGACAGGCAGCTCACTGTGACCTTCTCCTTGTTCAGCCTGGTGAGTGGGACATCAGTGTGTCTGACAATAGAGTCACCTATTACAAGAGTATCGGTGGCGTTATTCAGCCTTAAGGGCTGTGGCTGCTTGGCACACTGACTTTGTGGGCTATGTGTTGTGTGCGTTTTGTTTTGGGGTGGCGTTTGCTTGAATGTCTGCTTTGTAGGTCTCTGTTGCTTAGGTAGATTTTTATTTAGAGCCTCTGAGTATGTTTTTGTGTATTTATGTGTTTGGTTCGCTGATGTGGTGGGACTATGTGATACTGGAATTGTGTTGTGTGAGGTTACCTTCTCCTCCTGACTGGTTATACCAGTTTTGAGATGAGAGAGCTCAGCCTCCAGTTTGGCTATATGGTTGCATCTCTCACATATATTTGAGCCTATTTGGAGGAGGAGAGGGTTGTCCGTGCACATGAGACAGTTGTAACATTGCCTCAGAATTCCCAGATTCACCAGTTGGGCTGGAGAGGAAACCATTGACTGACCTTTGGACATGCTAAAGTAATATAGGGAACTGAATTAAGACGGTCCAATAGGGGACAAGGTAATCGTAGAGAGTATAAGCGTAAGTAGTGCTTATGGTATAATTGTGCTAACTTGTAAGATTACTTATTTGGACCAGTGAAGGGCCTTAGAATGAGAATATGGTGTTTAATTTGAGAGATAGAGCAGTTCTAAGGGAAAAAGTGAAGAGCAGACTTTGTGGAGCCAGGAATAGTTTAAACCCAATTAGGTGGTGCTGCCCGTTATTGCGCTATGCACAAAAATGTGCAAAACCACACAAAAGAGAGTTTTAAGAGAGGAAGCTCAAGGAGTTTGGAATTGACCCAAAATGGCCAATAAAACTACAGTTTCAAGGCAGTAACCACTCCCACAGGGGCAGGCAGGCTGCTCAATGTTTATCACTGCCACTGATGAACACTTTAGACCAAGCAAAAAATGGCCTCCAAGAAACTTATAAACAGTTCAGAACAGCAAGCCTGTAACTGAACTTTTTTAAATCTTGGAAAAGTGGGAAAAAAGCAAGATTTTTTTGTTTTTTGTTTTTTTTTAAAGATAGCAGAGGTTCCAAGTATCAACAAGTTATAACAGTGCAGTAAATGACCCTACACTTGAGTGCTAGGCCAGAGACAGATAAAATGCAAGTTTTAAGAAAAAAAACGATTTTAAAAATAAGTGCAAACAGGAAAGTCAGTAAACAACTCTAGGTTGTGTTCTAAATACAGTTACCAATGCAGAAATCAAGTTTAACAAGCCAGAAAATGCTCAAAGTAGGCGGCTATAAAGAAAAACTTAGCAAAATAATCTGAAGAAAATACTTAAAATCTCAAAAGTGGCTCCTTTCTTCTCTCAGCGTTTTCTCCTCTTGGTTGGGTGCTTCACCAACAGCCAACAAGTCTGAAAAGACACCAAAACCACGAGGCAATCAGGTTTTAAGAGAGGAAGCTGAAGGAGTTTGGAATTGACCCAAAATGGCCAATAAAACTACAGTTTCAAGGCAGTAACCACTCCCACAGGGGCAGGCAGGCTGCTCAATGTTTATCACTGCCACTGATGAAACTTTAGACCAAGCAAAAAATGGCCTCCAAGAAACTTATAAACAGTTCAGAACAGCAAGCCTGTAACTGAACTTTTTTAAATCTCAGAAAAGTGGGAAAAAAGCAAGATTTTTTTTTTTTTTTTTTTTAAAGATAGCAGAGGTTCACAAGTATCAACAAGTTATAACAGTGCAGTAAATGACCCTACACTTGAGTGTTAGGCCAGAGACAGATAAAATGCAAGTTTTAAGAAAACAACGATTTTAAAAATAAGTGCAAACAGGAAATTCAGTAAACAGCTCTAGGTTGTGTTCTAAATACAGTTACCAATGCAGAAATCAAGATTAACAAGCCAGAAAATGCTCAAAGTAGGCGGCTATAAAGAAAAACTTAGCAAAATAATCTGAAGAAAATACTTAAAATCTCAAAAGTGGCTCCTTTCTTCTCTCAGCGTTTTCTCCTCTTGGTTGGGTGCTTCACCAACAGCCAACAAGTCTGAAAAGATGCCAAAACCACGAGGCAATCAGGTTTTAAGAGAGAAAGCTCAAAGAGTTTGGAATTGACCCAAAATGGCCAATAAAACTACAGTTTCAAGGCAGAAACCACTCCCACAGGGGCAGGCAGGCTGCTCAATGTTTATCACTGCCACTGATGAACAGAGAGACTTTCCTTTAGCCCAAGCAAAAAATGGCCTCCAAGAAACTTATAAACAGTTCAGAACAGCAAGCCTGTAACTGAACGTTTTTAAATCTCAGAAAAGTGGGAAAAAAGCAAGATTTTTTTTTTGTTTTTTTTAAAGATAGCAGAGGTTCACAAGTATCAACAAGTTATAACAGTGCAGTAAATGACCCCACACTTGAGAGCTAGGCCAGAGTCAGATAAAATGCAAGTTTTAAGAAAAAAAAATGATTTTAAAAATAAGTGCAAACAGGAAATTCAGTAAACAGCTCTAGGTTGTGTTCTAAATACAGTTACTAATGCAGAAATCAAGTTTAACAAGCCAGAAAATGCTCAAAGTAGGCGGCTATGCAGAAAAACTTTGCAAAATAATCTGAAGAAAATACTTAAAATCGCAAAAGTGGCTCCTTTCTTCTCTCAGCGTTTTCTCTTCTTGGTGAGTGCTTCACCAACAGCCAACAAGTAGACTCAAACCCTGCACCTTGTGTTTGTAAAGCAAACACCTTAACCATTAGGCCACCCTCCCAACCCCCAAAAAGGGAGAGCTATGTATGGGATGATTTTTTTTTTTTGTTAGACAGGTGCCCTTTTTTTGGAGAGAGAGAGAGAGACAGAGAGGAATGCTAAGGCAAGGATGTTGGAATGTCTGGGTGAGGTAAGTTGGGTAGGTCAGGAAGCAATTGCAGACAGACCAGAAAAACAAGACAAGAGGCAGGGGCAGTGAAGAACACAAGTAGTGGGTGAACAACATGGTTGGGGAGAGGGTGGAAAATTGGAAGTCCCATGCATGTCAAGCTGGTTGACAGTGAGAATTTAGTCCTCATCCAGTGGACTGTCATCACTGTCACCTCACTATGCCACTGGCTGCAGTGTCTGACATCTGTGTCTCCTATGGGTATTCTGAACCAGGATGGAGAGCAGGCACTTCATCTAACATAGGTGTGCACCCACAGTGCAGCACACAATCCTATGCACCATCCTTGGCACTTCTTCTTGGGTGATAAAGTCACCACCTCTGCCACTACTCCTAGAAGGAGCCACAGGCCTATCCTCCAGGGCAGAGTTACCTGAGGGGCCAGGTAGTCTAGGCACAGTAGAAGGGGTGCTGCTTGGTTGCACACTAGAAGTGCTGGGCAGATGTGTTGTAGCTGGTGGAGTGAGTGAGGGCTGAAGGATCCCATGGGACAGGCCTTCCCTGCAGTGCTGTGGGAAAAAAACAAACAAAAATAAATAAATAAATAAAAAATAAGAAAAAAGAGAGAAGATAAGGGTCAGGGTGACAGAAACAAACATGGAGTACATCAGTAACTTCATATGTGATGTACAAAGCATTGATACAGTTATTTGACTCTAGTCTGTTACCTTTACTTTTAACGCTACAAACTCCTAACACATTTCTTCATTACTTTTAAGACCACCCAGTTCATAACAGGCACACTATAGCACAGATAGCAGCCACCAGTCCTTGATGTGTGCATACATTGCATCTATGCATGCTCCAGTTATACTGATTATAGTTTACAGAAGGCCATTTGTGCCCTTGGTATAGAGGTCTGAAGTTACATTGTAATAATGATGAAAACTTAACACTATTGTATATTTGGGAAGTGTGGTGTTAGAACCACTGGCACCTGTCTAATCCTGTACTGTTATTTTTGTCAAAGAGACTACTGCATGCATACTTGCATTTTACAGTTTAGAGATGCATGCTCACTGTTATTTGAGAACATGGAACTGTTGCTTTGTGCTACAAACTAAGGCATGCATACTTTCTTTTACAGTTGAGATATGTATGCTCAGTTTGATACAACTGTATTACATACCTACTAAGCCATCCTTATCTTTTAATGCTACTAAAGTGTTATTAAATTATTATTATTACTAAATTACTATTTAGAACAGTACTGTTCTGATGCATACATACCACATGTTTCTCACATCCTTAGCAAATGCACAGCATGGGACCTCACATTTGAGGCTCACTCCATGGCATTTGTGGAAAACACAGAATAGAACAGAATACCATTATGAATACCAGTACTGACTATATTCAGCTTTTCACTCTTACAATTACTCACTGAAATTGATACATACACATCTGTGGGGTGTCTCCTGTACTAAATTCCCTGATCCAATGGTCGAGAGTATCCCCCTTCCTCCTCCGGAGGTCATCAAAGTGATGTCTGCATTGTTCACCAGTGCAGGGAACACCTGTAGCACTGGTCAAAGCCATGGCAATACTATTCCAGGCTTCAGACTTGTATTCTGAGCCTGAATAGTCCTTCTGTAACAACCGTAGCCCATGCTCTTTAACTAGGAGTCCAATAAAGACTTTGGACTCCTGAACAGCCTACTCCTGTGCATGGAAGTGCACTGCCTCACCAGCAACACCAGACATGCCTACCATACCTGAAGCTCAATGTGGAATGAGCATTTCTTGCCAACTGCATTTTACATCCTGATGTTTTCCTGCCAATTGCACATCTTGGACTTACTGACATTAGGCACATTTTGGTTTTGCAACATTTGAAAATGTCGTGCATCGCTTACCATCTCGCAAACATGGTAGGCGAGCATGTGCATGGGCAGGCACCATGTTTGTAAGATGTTAAGTGATGCGCAACAGTGGCAAACACTGTAATTTCAAGACTAATTGGTACAGAGGCACTTGTGCAAATGTGTTAGTCAAACGCACTATGTCTACGGTTCTCCTACACTTACAGCTATTGAAACAAGAAGGTTGAGAAAACAATTGTGTATGTTACACTTCATTGCTATAATCTGCAATATCACAACAGTAAAACAAAATGTGTACACCCTGTACTAGTACCCCAGACCACCTGCACACCACACCTACACTTAATACCTGCTGCCACAGGATTAGCGGCATGATATGCCTTATCTTAGTATTGATTGTAAAGTTCTCCTGTTAATTGCAGCGCAACTCTGCTTATCGTCTTTGAGTGATGGCCAATAGTATTAATTGAATGCATCCGGTTTATGTTTCTGGCTATCTTGGTCCTTTATATAAGAACACTCATTTTTTATTATCATTTGGAAAGTCTTTCTATACATTTCCCACTTCCCCCACAATGTCTACCTAAAAACATGTACCCGTGAATTATCACATAGGTGGCAGTACACTAAACACCAAAAGTGTCATAAGAGACTTAGGGACACAGGTGGACCGTGGTCTCACCTTCGATAACCATATCACCACAACAGTCAGGAAACCCTTCTATGTGGCACACCTCATCACTAAGGGCTTTTCATCCAGAAAAAAGGAGGTCATTGTCCCACTGTACTCATCCCTCATTAGACCCATTATAGAATACAATGCCCCATTTGGTATGTACCTCTCAAGACATCTGAAACAACTGGAAAGGCCGCAGAAATACCTCACTAAAAGAATCACAGGCATAAAGCAGATGCCGTATGCTGACCACCTTAAAACACTCCAGCTATACGTCTCATATCGTCTACTCCGAGGTGATCTCTGCTTAACATACAAGGCAATGTTAAACCCAGAGTTGTTGGACATGCTACACTTAAAGAAATCCCAATCCCTCAGAGCCACACACTCCAGGGATCTAAATCTTGTCATCACAATAAACAAAACATGCTGGAGGGATAGGTTCCTGACCCAGAGACTCCCCAGACTCTGGAATAGACTGCCCATACATGTCAAGCAGAGCGCCTCTTTGGCCCTCTTCAAAAGGAACCTTGTTGATTGGATGGGAGAAAGGAAATTCACCCCGGGGATCATATCAGTTGCCGTGCTAGAGAGGGGTCCAAGGAAGTAAATAGTGTGGGAAGAAATAGCCAGACAATTGTTATGGCTAGGCTTGTATAGGCCCTAGGGCCGATGGCCTAGTACCAACCTATGAACCTATAGCACTTCATTTACCTTTTCTATGAGCCATTTCACTGTACCTTTTACATATTTTGGAACATTTTGGAACAAAATAATGGGCAGGATTCACGAAGGCTTGCACGGAGTCTAAGAGTCGTGTAAGACTCCATGCAGCCCTCGCGATCCAGGAACAGCCCGAAACTCCGTGTAAGAGACCAGCTAAAACTTCTCTTACATGGACTGGGCGTGGATATGCTAACTACCTCACTTGCAGCCGAAAGGCATGCAAATGAGGTAGATTAGCGATCCACGAAGCAGAAACCAACCCGTGTAAGAGTCGTATTAGCTGCAGAAATGTACTCAGTTGACAACTGAGTACGTTTCTGCAAATAACAAATGGAGCCATGTCAGCTCCAAATAAAGTGTGCATATGAGTCAGGCAGCATGCCAATGGCCAAATATGTGGCCATTGGCAAGGTACCCTGATGCAAATAAGAGAAAATAATAATTTTTTTTGGCGATCTCCGATGTTTAAACGTAGCGCAGCGCCACGCAAACGGGTTGCGCTATATAAAACATAAATATGAAGGTTATAAACCCACAAATTTGGGTTTTATGCAATACATGGATCTACAATGCAGGGACCAGCAGACCAAAAACAACATGGCCACCGTTTTGTGGTTGCTAAGGGGGGAAGCTAAGTCTAAGACATGTAACTAAGCATTAGTAGGCAATCCTATGTAAATGAGTGTCAGGATACTGAATCCCACTGTCACATAGCAAATGAGCACATTCCGAGTAGTGTAAGAGTTACATAAGGGGGAGGAACAGAGTAGGAGATAGGTGACATCACAGGGGGGAATGGCAGAAGGAAATGCAGTTCATTGGAGGACAGTGTTACATGACAGATGTCAGACACAGATCAGGGAAAGAGGAGTGCCGCAAGATAAGCATGGGAAAGTCAAGAAATGGAAGGTGTACACTGTTACTTATACACAGATCAGGGAAAGAGGAGTGCCGCAAGATAAGCATGGGAAAGTCAAGAAATGGAAGGTGTACACTGTTACTAATACACAGATCAGGGAAAGAGGAGTGCCACAAGATAAGCATGGGAAAGTCAAGACATGGAAGGTGTACACTGTTACTTATACACAGATCAGGGAAAGAGGAGTGCTGCAAGATAAGCATGGGAAAGTCAAGAAATGGAAGGTGTACACTGTTACTTATACACAGATCAGGGAAAGAGGAGTGCATAAGATAAGCATGGGAAAGTCAAGAAATGGAAGGTGTACACTGTTACTTATACACAGATCAGGGAAAGAGGAGTGCCGCAAGATAAGCATGGGAAAGTCAAGAAATGGAAGGTGTACACTGTTACTTATACACAGATCATGGAAAGAGGAGTGCATAAGAAAAGCATGGGAAAGTCAAGAAATGGAAGGTGTACACTGTTACTTATACACAGATCAGGGAAAGAGGAGTGCCACAAGATAAGCATGGGAAAGTCAAGAAATGGAAGGTGTACACTGTTACTTATACACAGATCAGGGAAAGAGGAGTGCACTTAAGATAAGCATGGGAAAGTTAAGAAATGGAAGGTGTACACTGTTACTTATACACAGATCAGGGAAAGAGGAGTGCCACAAGATAAGCATGGGAAAGTCAAGAAATGGAAGGTGTACACTGTTACTTATACACAGATCAGGGAAAGAGGAGTGCCACAAGATAAGCATGGGAAAGTCAAGAAATGGAAGGTGTACACTGTTACTTATACACAGATCAGGGAAAGAGGAGTGCCGCAAGATAAGCATGGGAAAGTCAAGAAATGGAAGGTGTACACTGTTACTTATACACAGATCAGGGAAAGAGGAGTGCCGCAAGATAAGCATGGGAAAGTCAAGAAATGGAAGGTGTACACTGTTACTTACACAGATCAGGGAAAGAGGAGTGCCGCAAGATAAGCATGGGAAAGTCAAGAAATGGAAGGTGTACACTGTTGCCAACACCAAAGTTTCTTCCTGGGTGTGCATGCACACGTGTGCACGCCAGGAGGCACGAGTAGGGCAGTGTGCACACGTGTAAGGCAGACTGAGCATGTGGGAGCCTGTTGGCGGACATGTAAGACTGTTTGCGCTGGTGTGCACGTGTTTTAACCCGAATAAGTAGATTCTAATCTGTGTAAGCATGTGTGCACACGTGTAAGCCACTGTGAGTGTGTTTTCCACTGGTATGCGCGTTGCTCCCCCCTGAGGAAACAGAAAGGAAAAAGGACGCAACAGAAATAGTAGGAAGCTAGCAGGGAATACTGCTGGAGCTAGCAGGTGAAAACAATTAGAAGCAGGCAATTACACAGGCAGAATAGTAGCCCAGCCCAGCACTTAAAACACTGCAAACAGCAGTGCAGGATGTTTCTTTCAAGAGACACTGCAAGACAGGAGTAAGCTATTGGAAGTGAAAACTGAAAAAGCATCACTCAGAGCAGAAATGTTAGGGGCTGCCATAGCTGTCATAAGGAGACATAGGCGACTTGCTGAGGGTGGTGACAATGCAAATGCTGCTAGACAACCCACAGTGAGGAGACAGAGAAGAGTGTACAGGCCCAGGGTCACCTACCAGGGGTTACATGAGCTGGAGATAGTGGAGCGCTATAGAGTGGACAAAGACCTCCTGCAGCAAATTGTTGAGCTGTGCAGGCCACACCTCACACACAGATCCAACAGAGGGGAACCCATCCCAGTGGAAACCAAGGTATGTGTTGGCTTAAGAATACTAGCAACAGGTACCTTCCAGAGGCCAACTGGTGATATGATGGGGATCTCACAGGCATCAGCATCCAGGGTACTGCACCAATCCCTGGATACCATGTCAGCACATGTCGGAGATCATGTATATTTCCCCAATTCCCGTGAGGCATTGGCTAGCAATATGCGGCTCTTCCAGCAAATAGCGGAATAACCTGAGGTAGTGGGTGCAATAGACTGCACGCATATACGCATAAAAGCACCAGCTGGTGAGCAGGGTAGGGCCTACATTAACCACAAGGGCTTCCCCTCCATCAACTGCCAGGTCGTGTGTGATGCCCAGGGCATAATAATGAATGTGTATGCCGGCTGCCCTGGAAGCTACCATGATTCCCATATCTGGCATCTGACGCAGCTGTACCAGACACTTGCCAGTGGGGACATCCCACATGGTCACTTAGTAGGGGATGCTGGATATGCACTGGAGCCGTGGCTGATGACACCCATCAGAAATGCACACACACCTGAACAGGAACGCCATAATGAGGCACACGCACAAATACGAAATGTAATCGAGCGTGTGTTTGGGCTGCTCAAGTCACGGTTCCGGTGCCTGGATACATCTGGTGGAGCCTTGCAGTACTCACCAACTACATGCACCTAAATTGTCATGGTATGTGCTATGCTACATAATATGATTCTGTGAAAACAGCTGCAGCAGGATCACCATAGGGCTGGGCCAAACAGCCCCCCACCATTGCCAAGTCAATCACAGGCAGAGCATGACTTGGAGGAGGAACAACCTGAGCCTGCCCCAGTAGGCAGAAGGAGGCGTGCCCAGTATGCCCTGGCCTTGGCAACTCATAGCACATACACTGGCTCAGTAGGGACCCTGGAAATTATACCTCTCTCCAACTCACACATATAGTAAAAGGGATGCCTAAGTTGACACAACCTGCTGTCAAACATGTACAGGGAGTGTAGTATGTAAATCCAACATAGGCAGCCCTGCAGCACCACCTGAGGCATGATTGCCATGTGTTAAGCAATGTAACACCATGTAGTATATGCAAACTTGATGACCCTGACTAACATCCCACCCTCACCAAGCATGATGCCACAATATGAAGATGAGATGATCAATTGCAATAATTGGATGGAGTATTGCTGTTAGTCAAAGGGGATCCAAAGTGTGCCAGCCTGGGATGACATGCTGAGCACAACATTATGCCCCACCTACTAGGGGTGGCGTGCACCTATCAGTCCTGGCTGTATGGATACTGGCAAAGGCTGTTGTTACCACAAGCGTGCCTTGAATAGGTAAGGCTCAAAACACAAACCCACCTCCATAGGTATCACAAGGGATAAGAACCTAGATGTAATGCAACCCAATGCCAGAAGTCTAAACAGCAAGATGCATGCAGTCTAAACTCCCTGAGCATGGAGAATGTTGATATCTGTTCTGTAACACAAAACTGGGTCAAGGCTCACAACAGCACCCTAACACTACCAGGTTACACCTCATACTGTGCTGTACAGCCCCAAAATATGGAACAAGCTACAAAAGGAGGGTGACTAGCAATAATTCTCAAGGATAACCACACCCCCATGTTGGTACCACAACAAGAAGCAGCATGGACCAGCCATGGTCAAGTAACGGTGGCTAAAACTGCCACCCAGTTGATAGCCTGCTACAGACTACCATCCTAACACCAGGATCTGCACTTGGCCTGTGTTGGAATACATGAATATATCAAGCTCTCCAAACCACATTATATTGGGTGACTGAAAATACCCAAATATAGACTGGGAGCATTATTCTAGCTCCAACACCCTAGGACAAAGGTTCCTAGAATCCATAAACCAAAATGCTCAGGAACAACATACCACTCCCACAAGAGGGGTAAGCATACTGGATGTGATAATCAGCAACATGGGTACTGGATGGCCAGATGAGAAGTGTATCCCTCACTGGTAAGATCAGATCATAGAGTAATCACACTGGATATACACATCCTGACCACAGTTCCTGGCCAGAAAACCACAGTGAAAAATATGTGTAAAGCAAATGTTGCACTCCTCCAAACTGATGTGGAATCCATTAAAGGCCCTGTGCATGTGCAAAATATGGGCCACACCTCAGAACCCATTATACACGCATGCCATGAACACTGCCAGGAATGCATGGATTATGCAATCCAAAATAAAACCAAGACACAATGCCATACACGCAGGCATCTGGCATGGTGGACCCCAGCCATTACCAAACCATGCAAGAGAATGAGGAAGCTACTACATGATAGATCAAACCTAAAAAGGGAAGTAATCTCTGATCAGTATTATGGCAATAAAATATGTCCACTCATACAATCCACTAAAGTCAGCTACAACAAGTTGAATCTGTGGATCTTGAGGCAATGTTACACCTGCCACATGTACACAGACAACCCTCTCCTCCCCCCAAGAAATACAAAAATATGTGAGAGATGCAACCATTTATCCAAACCGGAGGCTGAGCTCTCTCAACTCAGTACTGTCAAAAATAGTCAGGAGGAGAAGGTAACCACACACACCACAAACCCAGTCTCACATACACCTATCACAACTGCAAACCAAAGACATAAACACAGAAAAACATTCCCGGAGGCTCTAATTACAAACACACCACATCAACAGAGGCCTCCAAAGCAGACACCCAAGCAAACACTACCTCCAAACATAGCACATGCAACACATAGTACACAAAGCTGGTGTGCCAAAAAGTCACAGGCCAGAAGGAGAAACAACATGCCTGATACAGTTGTAATAGGTGACTCCACAAGCAGACACACTGTTGTCCTGCTCACCAGACTGAACAAGGGAAAGGGTACAGTAAGCTGCCTGTAGGCTGCTACAATACGCCACATAACACAAGTACGCAGGTCACTCCAAAGCAAGTACAAATATGATGCAGTCATTGTCCATACTGGTGTGAATGACCTGAGACGTACCTCCCCGGACTACATGAAAAGAGACATAGATGAGCCCTCTGATTATGTAGTCCAGGCCGGTATGACACTGACCTTCTGCAGCATCCTACCCTCACCAAGAATGATGCCACAGTACAAACACAGAATGATCAGCTTTAACAAGTGGCACAATTACTGGTGTCATTCCAAGGGGATCCAATGTCTGTCTGCTTGGGATGTCATGCTTAACAAGCCACACTGCATTGCCAGGCATGGCTTGCACCTGTTACCCCTGGGTGTCTGGATATTGGCTAAGGCTTTTGCCACCTCCATAGAGCCTTTCGTAGGCATGGCTGAAAAGACTAACCCACCTCCCTAGAAAACATAAGTGGAAAGAAACATAAGGGTAATGCTGCCCAATGCCAGATCTCTAAACCTCAACATGCATGCTCCCGAGGCCCTCCCCAGTATGGAGAACATCGATGTCCATGCAGTGACAGAAACCTGCAGCAAGGCTCCTGAGAGCACACCAGCACTACCAGGTTATACCTCATATCATGGATTATGGCCCCAAAACCTGGACCAAACCATAAAAGGAGGGGGGGTATCCATATTCAGCAAAGATACCCACACGTCCAGGTAACTGACAATGCACAAAGCATCGTAGACCACCCATGTGCAACTAACCATAGGCAAAACTGCTGTACAGTCTGTAGCATGCTACAGACCACACTCTCACACACAGGAACCCCACTCATCCTTTCTGAAGACACTGGACAGTATGAATGTCTCATCAAATACCAAACAAGGTACTCACAAATTACCACATAGGTGGTAATCCATTACGTATGGAAGGAGTACTCAGGGACCCAGGGACACAAGTGGACAGTAACCTGTCATGTGACACTCACATTGCCAATGTGGCTAGGAAGACCTTCTATATTGGCCACCTTATCATGAAAGGATTTACATCTACGTCAACAGAGGTCATTGTGCCCCTATACTCTTCACTTATCAGGCCCATAATGTAGTACAATGCCTCATTCGGGATGTACCTTACCCGACACCTGCAGCAGTTAGAAAGACCTCAAAGGTACCTCACCAAGAGGATAAAGGGCCTCAAATATATGTCATATGCTGCCTGGCTGTAGACACCCCAGCTGTATGCAGTCACATACTGCCTACGCAGAGGCGTTGTATGCCTGTTGTACAATGCCATGTCCAACACAGGATTAATGGATATGCTCCACCCCAGAAAACCCAAATCCATCAGAGCTCTGAGAGCGAGAGATGTCAACCTCAACACAATATGAAATAGGATGTGTTGGAGGGACAGATACATAACCCAGAGGCTCCCTACACCCTGGAACGGAATCCCACTCCATGTTAGGCAGATCCCCTCACTGACCATCATCAATAGGAATCTTGCCAAGGGGATGGGTGATCGTAGACGTACACTGGGGGTCTTCACTGTGTCATGTCCAGACAGAGGCACAGTAAAGTAAATCCTAAATGGCCATAATATTCACATAGCAAGGGGTGGCGAAAGCCACACACACTCCGGCTAGGCTTATAAATGCCCTAGGGCAGATAGCCTAGTATGAACCTATGAACCTATGAAGATACAAATTGTACAGGACACTAAGGATAATCACAAGGCTTTCTTACCTGATGGTAGGAACCTTGTTGTGAATTCACAGGTATGATCTGAATCACTCAAATATTACAAACAACACACCAAACACACACACATTGCCAACATGCAACCTGACAGGTGCAGTGCAACCCCCCCCCCCCCAAAATGCAAAATATCTATCCCAGCAGAGTGCTGGCCCCCTGACATTGCAGATGCTGAGGTAACAGCCAGCATCTACAAAGCAAAACACACAGCATCAATGGTACGAGATGGTGTCCTGGGCTGAGTTTAACATGGACTCCAAGAAGAATGGAATGCCAAATAACACTACTGCTCAATGTCAGCCTTGCCACAGGATATGTACCCAAAGAGCACTGTACAACAACCGTGGTCCTTCTCCACAAAGGTGTTGCCTGAATGGATACTGCAAACTACCGCCCCAGAATCCTGACAATCTTGGTCTGCAAAGCTATGGAAAGGATCAGCATGTACCTCAGACATAAAGATATTGGGGACCTACTGACACTGGACCCTACCCAGTGTGGCTTTCTTAAGTGCAGATCCTGCCCCTTAAACATGTATGACTCATTTGAAACAGTCATTAAGGCCATTGATGAGGAGAATGTGGTCCACACAGCCTAGCTGGACTTTGCAAAAGGCTTCCATACAATACCCCACATGTTCATTATAGATAAGCTCACCAGCTTAAATATAAACCCCTATGTCAGTAGAGTGGTTGCAAACCAGCCCAAGGACAGAACTGACATGGTCAGAAATACTGCAGCCATGTCAGACTACAAACCAGATACAACTGACATCCCACAAGGCTCGGTCCTGGGACCTCCCTTGCTTGGTATATATGTCCCATAGGTACAGGCCAACATGGAAGGACTGTGTCTGAACAAGTTTGCAGAGGACAACAAACTGGCCACTGTATCTGACCCTCCAGCTGACACAAGAATCCCACAAAAGGCCCACATAGAAACAGACAACTGGTGCCATAGCCATGTCAGCAAGCTCATTGCAGAAAAGTGTATAGTCAACCACTGTGGATATACAGTAAGTGCCCACCAATTACCACATAGGTGTTAAGCCAGTAAGTACTTAAGATGTAATAAGAGACCTGGGGAGACAAGTTGATAGATATCTTGCATTGGACAAGCATGTGGCTGTAGTGGTAACAGAAACATACCATATACCCACCTAATCATGAAGGTAGTCAGATCTAGATCAGGGGAGGTCATTGTGCCTCTGCAGTCAACCTTCATCAGCCTCACAATTGAGTACAATGGCCCCTGTGGGATGTATCTAAGCAGACACCTCCATCAACTGGAAAGACCCCAAAAGTACCTCACCAGGAGTATCAAAGAGCTCAAACAGATGCCATGTGTTGCCTGATTAAACAAACTGCAGCTCCACACAGCGCCATACTGGCCGCCCAGAGGCAAGCTGTGCCTGATGTATAAAGCCATGTCCAAGCTGGAATCAATGAACATGCTGCACCTTGTACAATCTGAATGGCAGTGAGCTATGCACATGAGAGACCTGAACCCCAGCACTGACATACATAGGACATGCTGTACTGATTGATCCATAACACAGAAGCCACACCCACTCTTGTGTAAACTCCCAGTACAGGTTAGCCAGAGAGTCACTCATCGACTCCCCTCAAGAGGAATCTTGATGAGTGGATGGGAGATGGTAGGTTTATCCTGGGTATCACTGTTATGTCATGGGTAGACAGAGGCACAGTATACTAACCATGACATATGTCATGGCAAACTCCAGTTGCAATGTGTGTCGAAGGACAAACACACTCTCTGACTAGCATTAGAAATGGCCTAGGGCACATCGCTAGTGTTTGCCAATGTCCACCTATGTTGTGGAGTACACTACCAATGTTGGACAAGCCTGATGTAAGTAGTCCATATCTGAACATAATGCAACATGGTCATATGTACACAACTGGCCCTTAACCAGTCTGGTGTGCTCACTATGGAAATTGAAAGCAGTGATAGGACTGAAACCTAGGATACTGTCCACCACAGTGAAAGTACTGAACCAGTACACTATATGGTAGTACAGTGTTTGGTCAGTATGAAAGGATGTTGACAACTGTATGCAAAGTATCCCATGCAAACCCTGCAGGTACAGTATAATCCCTGTTGTGTTCAGACACTAAGCAGTTGGCCAGTAAGTACACAACATGACACCCAACACACAACCATAAACGTGAGATATTGTTGAAGTTCACACTCATCCACAAATGTGGTGGACTGCAGATCTCAACATATGTAAAGCTCACACTGGGCATGCTCACACACTTTGATAAATGAGACATATGTCAGACAACATGCCATGGAAAGCCTGAACTGGGCATGCTCACACACTTAGGTCATATCTCAATTTAGCAGTTGGCTACACATATCTGGTATTTGTACATATTATTCCAGGAACCAACAACATTACAGCAATCTGCCCAGTGCACACAGTTAAATGACTACAGAGACATAAGTGATATAGTGGATCCCCTCATATTCAAACATCCTCCACAGATACACAAGTTGTTCATAGAAACAGGGAATGCTATGGCAATAAAGACCTGCAAACAGTCTATCAGCAACAAATATTGTGTATCTGACAATTACACATATGGCTGTAGAGGTCAGTACTAGGTTGTTTGCCCTAGGGAATGAAAGCTTAGCCAGAGTGTGCTTGGTGTCTGCCTCCCCAGTACAGTAGGCTACTGTGCCACTGTAAAGTAGGTCACATAAGGCACCGTTTGAGGCTAGTGTGCCGTGCCTCCGTCAAGCAGGGACACAGTGGGGATCCCAGGGGTTGAATTTGCTATGCCACATCCATGTGGCTGGTGTTTGCTGGAAGAGGGTTGGTGAGGACCTCTAATAGTAAGTGGGCATTAGTAACAGACTGAGGGGAGGCTTATCAGCAGTGTCTGGACAATTTCACTGTCAACACTTTGTCGTGATGATTATGAGGGATTGAAGTGTCATGCCAGTACTGTTCAGAGATGTCCTCCCTCTGTGGGCTACTGCTCTGCAATGTATTAGCTCACTCCATCAGTTGGACAGCTCATATGGCTGGTGTACACCTGACAGGTGTCCTGTTGTGGAGGAGTCATGGGTATATTTGGTATAGCATGATCAATGCAAACCTTCCACATGCTCATAGAATGCAATTGTCAGGGATTATGCAGAGTGGCCTGTATACTCCCACAGCATGGGTCCTTTGAAGTCTTCCACCCCAGTCTTCACAAGTGCGAAGTCTGCTTTTGATACATACACTTTGTTTGCAGTGACAACCTTGCCCGGGGGTGGGGATGGGATATGGATATCCAGGGAAAGGTGGGTATGGTCAGATATCAACAATGGTGGTCTACCTCTGGTGTGGAACAGTGAGTACCCATGTTGCAGATGGTCAGGTGCAATATGTATTCCACCCTGTAGCTGTGGTGAGTGGTCCTGCCAGAGCACATGGACTCACAAATTGTAGTGGTTGTAGGGTAATGTTGTAGAGGCCTGAGTAGTTCCCACACACAATATACCTGTACCTGATGGTAACAACTGGAATGGTGTATGTGAACACCTTCATATCTTGGCACTGTTCCCAGGGAAGCAAAGTGTGTGTCCTGGATGTGGGAGGTGTGGTCTGCACTGGTTGTGTTGTGTGTTACAGGTCCTGTGGTCATGAAGCATGGTATAAAACATAACCTGCCAGTGCTGATGTGCATATCTGACCCTGAAGTAGGTGGCTGCAAATGCATAAAGATGCTATCCCTCACCTGACACGTAGTAATAGATGTACATACCTCTGTATAAAGAATGATGTCAGCACCCTATAAATACTGCAGGTGCAGCACAGATGCCCAGTAATGCGAACAGTGCGCTCCGCTAATGCGTCCATCTCAAGTGTCATAACATAGTTAGGTAGGGGTTTGAATCCTGCAACTGCTCAGTGTGTGTAATTGGGTGAGGGGGGGTTAGTGTGTGTGCAAGTCTGTGTGAGAGAAATGTCCCTTTTGGCAACTAGGAGAACACACTACAGGATGCACATTCCCCTTTCTAAACACTGATGATGTCAGCACCCTACAAGTAAAGCAGGAGAAGGGAAACCTCCCAGTAATGCGAATAGCGGGCTCTGCTAATGCGTCCGTCTCAAGTATCATAACATAATTAGGTAGGGGTTTGAATCCTGCTAATGCTCAGTGTGTGTGCAATTCTGTATGTAAGAAATGTCCCTTTTGGTAACTAGGAGAACACACTACATGATGCATATTCCTCTTTCTAAACACTGATGATGTCAGCACCCTATAAGTACAGCCAGAGAAGAAAAACCTCCCAGTAATGCAAATAGCGCGCTCGGCTACTGCGTCTCATAGTAGTGTCATAACATAGTTAGGTAGGGGTTTGAATCCTGCAAGTTTGTGTGTGTGTGTGGGGGGGGGTGGAAGTTGGCTGTGTGCAATTACATGGGTGAGACAGCTGACCCTTTTGGCAACCAGTACAACACACCAGCTGCTGCATATTCCAATCTCTACACAGAGATGATGTCAGCACCCTATAAGTACAGCCGAAGAGGGCAACACTCCCAGTAATGCAAATAGCACGCTCTGCTACTGCGTCTCTCACTACTGTCATAGCACAGTTAGTTATGTCTTAGAATTACAGAAATGACATGTGTGTTGTTGTCACACAGAATGCCCATGTGTGTGGTGTTGTTGTTGACCATAATGCATGACATCGATTAAACCAGTAATGTTAATGCACACACAAGATGTATGTGTGTGTGCCACATACACATATATACCTGTGACCGTCAATAGTTCCCATGTCTGACGCCTGCCACATGTGTATACATGGTATTTGCACTGGATAACATTATGGCTGTGGTTTCCTGTGCAGGTGCTGCATGTGGTATGTGTATATACAGTGTGAGTTGTATATGGCATTATCCTAGCAGCGAGGGATACACATCTGGTCTGGGACATATAATATACATGTTGTTGACGAACAGGTGCTGCATGTTTTCACCTGTTGTGGGAGTGGTAACAAGTTGTTCCATAGCAATGCAGTGACTACATGCTAGGAACCTTTCAGCTAGGGTGTTGTAGCTACAGTAAGTCTTCAGCATTCAGTAATACTTCAGCAGTCTTGGGGAGGGTATGATGCCAACCAAGGTCAGGGTCATACCAGCCTGTGCCACATGCTCAGAGAGCCCTTCTATGTTCCCTGTCATGTAGTCCAGGGTGGTACATCACAGGTCAGCCATAGTGGCACGGACAATGACTGAGTCATATGTGTCCATGCCTCTGACTGACCTGTATGCTTGTGTTATGTGGTGGACCATCTTACACACGTGTTGTACGTTCATGGGTAGGGGAGGGGGTTGACTGTGTACATGTGGCAGCTGTGACAGTGCCACATGACTCACATATTCCACAACTGTACATTAGAGGTGACTGACAGGTGACCTTTGCACATGCTACCATAGTATTGTGATTGCCATGGTGATTAACCGCACATAGGGCCAATGGGGAACAAGGTACAGAAGGTAGGTGTGTGTGGGTGTAGTCCCTGTAATTTGTTAGTGCTGGCATATATGACTGCTCACGTGGTCAAATGCCAGGTAAGTCATATGCAATGTGTCACAGGCAACGTACATCCGAACAGGACAAACAGTGACGTTCTGTCACGTCAGACATGGACATATGTATAGTAAGCTATGCAGATGTCACTAGGAATCCACAGAAGCTCCGTAAATCTGCATTGCAGGTGGAATCCGTGTTCCAGGCTAACTTCAAGCAAACATGCATGCAAACAAAGCTACGGTAAGCAGGGCTGCATGTAGTCCATTTTACAACAATCAAGCTGTACCACTTCCAGTAGGTAACAGTGCAAATATGCAGGCACTATACAGATGTACATGGTAATAAACAGGCCAGATGGCCAGGGTCCAGTCTCAGCGCACACAGGTGTACAGACCATGTACCGTCATGATGTACAATAACCAGACGGAATCCCAGGTGCTCATACCTGCACTAATACACATGTTAAACAACAGACACTGAGCCTTCACTCAGTGGTTCCATACTCAGTAGAAGGTATGCTACCTGTCCTGCTACCACAGTATCCCTGACAGTTATGGGGACTGTCCCTCCTGTGACAGTTAGTTTTGTGTGTTGGGGCTGTCTAGCATGGTATGAGATGTGAGCTTGCAGTGCTAGGGTACTCCTGTGTGTCCTGTACCAGTCGTGTAGTACTGCACAAATATCAACATCCTCAAACATCCGCATTGCAGAGTCCAGTGTGGGCAACATGCCACTTGCAGTTTACATGTCCATCATTGCGTATCAATACTTTCATTACCTTATCCCTTGTGCTACCTATGTATGTATCCTTCTGTTGACATCCTTACCACCAGTATGCCAACATGTGCAGATGATACACTATGATACTTACCATGGGTGTAGACAACAGTACAAGACAATCATACCCGTACTGCATCAGGCATGCTGGGATATACCCACAATTATATCAGCCACATTGCAGAGTCCAGTGTGGGCAACATGCCACTTGCAGTTTACATGTCCATCATTGCGTATCAATACTTTCATTACCTTATCCCCTGTGCTACCTATGTAGGTGGCCTTGTGTTTACATGTCCATCATTGCATATCAATACTTTCATTACCTTATCCCCTGTGCTACCTATGTAGGTGGCCTTGTGTTTACATATCCATCATTGTGTATCAATACTCTCATTACCTTATCCCCTGTGCTACCTATGTATGTAGCCTTCTGTTGACATCCTTACCACCAGTATGCCAACATGTGCAGATGATACACTATGGTACTTACCATGGGTGTAGACAACAGTACAAGACAATCATACCCTTACTGCATCAGGCATGCTGGGATATACCCACAATTATATCAGCACACAGTACTGTTAACAACATGATACTATTACTACATGTCTATGTAGTCACCCTGTGCATCAGCAATGTGTTAACCTGTACCTGCACTGATGTTACAGATTGCAGGAGGTGGCACAGTTTCATCATATACACAGGGTGTGAACTTGGTATGCCTGAGTCTGCCACTGATACCACCAAATGACATGTATGTGTATGTGTGCTGGTGAGGGACAGCAATACAAGGTGGGGCAATGTTGAAGCAGTGTGTGCGTGTATGCGGTAGCCCTAGGTGTTGTCAATTTGCATGTGTGTATGCATGCACACAGTTCCACCTCATGGCTGCCATATACCGGTGTTTGTGGACAGCCACAGACTGTACCTGCCTGGTCATACAGATCAGTGTCTCTGGCCATGGACACGGTACCTGTGCCTTGCAGGGGTGCTATGGACTGTATCCGGTACTAAGCCAGACTGGGTACTGTCATCAGAAGCAGGTGTTCGGTGACTGGACACAGATCCCTGTCGGGACTGTTCAGAGCCACGTGCACGTGGTCTCCTGGGGCGGTCTGATGACAGCACAGACCCAGCATTTCTGGGGCTGCTGCTGGCACTATGGGTGTGGCCACGGCCCTGTTGTCATCTGCGACGACTGCCAGCTGCTGCTGTTGCTTGCATATGCCCATGTCGACGCCTCAACCATCCACCATTTCCCTGGCTCATGGACATGTAGTTGGGGAACTGATCTAAAATGTCCCCACAATGTCTGTTTATGACGTCGGTGAAATTACAGATGGCAGCCGCAATGTCACGCATACTGTCAGTCATGGCTGTGCGACATGCTGTCAGCTCCCTCAGACCCTGTCTGGTGTACTGTTCCATACGTGACTGTGCCTGCATGACAGCCCGAAACATAGCTGAGGTTGTAAGACCTCTGTGGGCACATCTGACAGGGGCAGTATGCCCATGGATGCTCCCACAAGAACCCCTGGACATCTGTCTGTGTGGTACCATCTCAGGACCCTGCCCATGGCCACTGTGTGGGGAAGCATGTGCCACAGATACCACATTACCCTGGTCAATGCCCACTGTATCCTGTCCATCACCTAGGGACATTGGTGACAAAGGATGTATTGGCAGGATGACTGTGCGCATTGATGGGGTTAACAGCTGTGTACTGTCAATTGGCTGACCAGTGACTGACCCGGGCACACCTTCCTGTGCCATTACACAGATATCATCATTATCGCTACCTGTGGCACCTGATTCAGGTTCCCTGCTGCATGACACCAGAGCAGCACCGGAACCTGTGGGAGGGAAACAGGAAACACAGTTTACAATGTCTACACAATGTTACCAGTGATGCACATATGCACACTTGCAGACATGCACACATGCAGACATGCACACGTGCACACGTGCACACATGCACGCGTGCACACGTATACGTAACATATGTATGTACAGCCTTCAGTTGATAGTTGCTGTATGTCCCCTGCCCTATGCACATCTTCATATACATATAGATACAGACCAATAACACATATGGAGGGTTCACAGTATGTAGACTATTAAAATGTTACTTTACATTACCTGTGTTTGTCACAGCTGATTGTGTTACCGTTTGTATAGGTGCCCTGCTGCTGCTAGTCCAGCTTGACAGTGTCAATGCTGACAGCTTTGTATTAGTTTTTCTTAAGTTTTGTTTTTGTTTGTGTTTTTTTCTTTCTTTCTTTCTTTCTTTCTTTCTTTCTTTCTTTCTTTCTTTCTTTCTTTCTTTCTTTCTTTCTTTCTTTCTTTCTTTCTCTCTCTCTCTCTCTCTCTCTCTCTCTACCTCCAGAGGGTGCAATGAAAGTATTGCATGTGTGGACTGGGAGTACAGGATGCTTTTGTAGGTATCTGCATATGTCCATGTGATGGTCTCTGCACCAATTGTTAGCCAGCATTTGCTGATTGCATGCAGCCAGTTGTGTACTGATTGCAGTTCTCACTGTGATTTCAGGACAGTGCTATAAAAAGGTATGTGAGATAGGCGTTGCCCTTTCAGATTGTAAGGGCAGGGACCATGCTGGTATGCTGTGGACACTGTTCTGTGAGTGTAAAGGTTAGTATCTCTCTCATATTTCAGGCTGTGTTGTAGATTAACATTTCTCCATTCATTTCTCCAGTTTCCTGTACTAAGTGTGTATGTAAACTGACACCTACGACTACTACTACTGTTAATATGGGTGTGTGTGCTTTCCTGTGGGACTTGTGGTGTAACTGGTATATAGCACTTGCTCTTGCAATTTGTTGCTATGGCTTCAATATTTGGCCTTTACCTTCACTCCTTGTATGCCTGCTAGGTGTCCTGACTGTAGTTTGTTGCTGTGGCTTTCCTATTTTCCATTTACATTCACACCTTGGAATGCTTGCTATATCTGATAGGGTGTTACTGCATGCAGTGTGGTCTGGCCATGGTGTGGGCCTTGACATCTATTAGGGTATTTGATTATGCTGCTGAGCAGGCCTCAGAGACTCTCAGGTGCATCTTTTATCTGCCTCATGGAATGGTACATATCAGTGGGGTACACCCATTAAATTGTCTGGTATTCTGCAGTTGTGACTGTGGGTTATCTTGAGCGTATGTATCACTACACTATTTCTGCCGTGCATACTTTCAGTACTTCATAGTCACCATTGCATGTGTTGTAACACCTTTCTGCCTACCGTTTGTACATTTCACAGGGGGTCTGTGGGGCATCCCTGTAACTCAGTCACTGTTGCTATGTCTAGGCTATTAACTATTCAAATATGGCAGTGTCATACCTCTCAAGTGTACAGATATTTGCAGAATGTCCACATTTTTGCCTCATATTTTAGTCCATATCTCATAAAACAGCTTTTTCTGGCAATTCACTCAGGGCTCAAGTCAGACTTTGGTGACAAACATTTCAGTTTCAGACTTTGTACCCTTCCAAAAATCCAAACTAATGCAAAACCTGTTACTCTCTCAACTAAGTTTGTAGGAGCAATATTTGAAATGTGTCCCTGTTTGTGGGCCTTGGCTCCACATTTCTTATTACTTAGTCCAGATGTCTTGCTGTAAGAGGTTGTGGGGTATGGGCAGTGATTATCATGCTGTGGGTATGTGTGTGGCTTGCAAGGTGCTACAGTGACATTATTACCTAGTAGCTACCAACTAGCATGGCGGTTTCTGTTCACACACTACTATTGTAGAAATCCACTACATTTGACAGTAAATATACATGACATGCTCTGTGTACTACACATCCTATATTCCCTTTACATTAATTCCTACTATTGCATGATATATTTACTGTAGCTCAATGTTCTTGTATAGCAGTCATGGCTTAGTGGTAAGTCATGCAGACTACTGTTTCCTGGGTTCAGGACTGACAGTGGGATTTTATTTTTCTTCTGAGCAGACTACAGGCCTTGTCATTCAGAGTGACTAAGGCACTTTTAAGCAGTTGTAAGCGGGTTAGCGCTGGTTTGCATGGAGCTCATGCATGTGCACTGGCGTTTAGCTTTGCACACACACGCGTAGCTAAGCGCACAGAAGCGCCCGCCCGCTTACAACTGCTTAAAAGTGCTTACTCTTGCGCACACACGCACTAATTTCTTTGAAAGAAATGGAAATGGGGAGACAGGAAAGTGGTGAAAAAGGGGTCACAAAGAGGGTAGGACAGTAGGAAAACAAGCTCGGGAATTGCAGGAAGGGTGTAGGAAAGGCCCATAGCTGCCCATTTCTTCATCAGCAACAGCTGTGCATACATGTGTAATTTGGTGTGCAATTTGAAACCTTCCACCCCTGAGAGAGGGGTGAGGACAACAAAATGCGTTGTACAGCCAATTGTAATTAACAGTTCACATGTCCAGCAGGCATGTCTGCGAAATGGGCAGCTATGTACGGGGCGTAATTTTTTTGCAGGAACAGAGTGCCCTTTTTTTTTTTTTTTTCAGGTAAGAGTGGAATGTCAGGTACAGGAAGTAGGTATAGTTGGGGAGGTTAACAGACAAGACAAACAAGACGCATACAGGGGCAGTGTATGACTCATGTGGGGGGATACACATTTGACGGGGACAGATGTTGGGATAACTAGAGCCCATGAGCCCACAGACGGCAACAGTGGAACTGACATCCCCACCCATGGGCAGTTGCCACTGTGCCTTGACTGCCCAGGATGGGGCTGTGCTGGGGGCTATGTAGGCCGGGCAGCAGGCATGCCCGTGAGTTGTGCCACCCGTGCCTCAAGCTGGCGTAGGGGCCCAAGCACAGAGTGCCTAATCTCCCTACGCACCACAGTCCGGACACTACGGAGGGTGAGTGTGCGATCTCCTCCGGCCACGCTTGCAGAGGGGGGATGAGCCCCATCCCCTGCAGTGCTTCCACCCGCAGGTGACACAGGGCCACCGGAGGAGGGGCTGGCCTGGGCACTAGTGCCAGGTGCAGTCACCAGCTGAGGTGGGAGAGGTGGGTCTGCTGGAACTCACCTTCCCTGTTGTCCTATGTTTTCGATATTTTAGGATGGTGTGGGTTAGTAACAAACAATACCATTCACAATTAATTGTAACAGCATGCATTGGTATTCCCAATAACCAAACACCCATATATTCCAAACATTGAACAGCAGGCATAACACATGCGTGATTTCAACAACAGTACACAATCCAACAGCATGCAGGGTTGATTGATGGCAACAGGCAATCAGGTTCGGATGTATGAACAGGGCACATGCATCAACATACATGCAAATATTTATGAACCAATAGGGCAAATGTCCATGGAAATTAATTGTGTGTACACATACTCATTTCATGCGAGATGGATTATTTGTGGTTTTAGGGTGGGGTGGAGAAATATTTCATTAACAACTCCAATTACCTATACATATGCTGTACATTTCTAATAGCTGCAGATATATGCACCCTACAGGTCTGACTACGATTTCCTATGTGCAAACCTAAGCATGTTGGTGATGGGAATGTTACTGCTACATTAATATACATTGCATTTTTATTCATACATGTTCAGATCTGCCTCTGTTCAGCTACAGCATCCTGCTACTTTTAATTTCTATGGCTCTAGACAACTGTGGATGTTTGGTATTGCATACAAACAAACTATCTGCATATTGCTAAGGTACAGCTACATATCCAACTTGTGGGACACACATATTACAGCTTCACTTCTGTTTTCTGTGCCTGTCTCATTCATTTCATGCTGTACTGACTGCAGTATACTTTATTCAGGAGTTAATACAACCTTTTTGGTGGAGCCATACCTCTTTCTCACACTCCCGCTTCTTTTGTGTTTACAATTAAGAATGGTACAAGATTCTAGGCTCTATTAACATGTTTTACATGATTACAACTATCCTTTCCCACAGTCTCACTTGTGTCAGGTTTTGCAGTTTAAACAGGGATATTTCTCACACATCTGTAGTACTGAACTTGTGTAGCTGTTATATACTGGCTGCTGCAGGTTCTGTGCTATTACATTACAGGTGGATCATCTAGCAAATTCTCTCTTACACTGTTACTTGCAGTTGTTATTACTAACTGTCTACACTGCACTCTTTTGCAAGCTGTCAGACATTTATTTTTTTACAGTTACAGGGAGAGGTCTACTAATCTGCCTGGTGGTGCAACCGCAAAAGCCTATCGCCATAGGCTCTACGATTCGCAGCCTGTACACCTGCAGCTGTAACATAAATAAAGTGATATTGGAATACACATCTACACATTATCAGCTATTTTTATTTCTTACATAAATAATTGCATGTAACTTACTCAGTAGTAGGGTGTTGGGCATTTGCCGGGCCTCCTGGATCCAACGGTTCAGTTGGTCCTGCTTGCGTCTCTTCAGGTCCGCATGGTGGTGACGGACCTGTTCACCAGTCCTTGGTATTCCTGTGGCACTGGTGAGATCATGAGCCAAATGGTCCCATGCCTCAGCTTTGTACGCACCCCACAGGACCTGGCCCTGCATGAGTTGGGCCTCATGATCATGGACAAGGAGCCAGACCATATATCTGGACTCCTCAATGCCTCACCGCTGTGCTCGAAAGCAACTGCCCTCACCTACACCTGACATCCTGACTGCAAGTACTTTCCACAATCAGTTATGCTGTGTATTCCCGCCTATGGTGCTTATATATGCAGTTTTTCCCACACTTATGTGTGATTGGCCAGTTTGGAAATGTATCAGCTTCACAAAACCTGCTTTGTCATGCTTCTCTTTACATTCATTCCTATATATTTGCTAATTCTGCATTTCTAAGTGCAAATGTCCTGGCTTAGTGCTTCTGTACTTTGACTATGGTGCATAGTATCCTGGGTTCGAGTCTAGACATTGCTTTTTATTTTTTGGTCATGACTGTCTACACGGGCTAGGAGATGTGTCTGTGTATAGGCAGTTTTGATACAGCTTGCTCAACGGTGCCCGCCGGTAAGCTTGTTTGCATGGTGCGCAGCTCCGCGCAAACGGGTTACGCTAGTTTAGCCATCATTTGGCTTTCAGCATGCATATTATGCTCAGCTCAGCTACAGGCACACAGTTGCAGTGTGTTAAGGTGCTGCTCAATCCCGGGCACTCAGTTTAAACCTGGTAGACTACTGCTCACCTACGGGCAGAGATGTTCAGCTTGTTGGGGCGTAGCTCAGCTGTGTGCATTTCTGACATATTTGTATTTTTTTTTTATCTCACATTTCTTTTATCTACATGGCCCATTTCATTACATTTTACATAAAATATGATTATATATTTGTACATATATGTCCGGGGATTGTTTTGTGCTTATTTCACTAAAAAAAAAAATTTGATGTTCTTGGGGCTCGAACCGTGACTGCCTCCTCTTCAGCCGACATCTCTACTGCTACGCTATTGCTTCTTGGCTTACTTTGCATATTTAGAACTTATATGCTTTTACACTGGCTGCTAACTGTGGCTAAGTGAAGGGCACACCCGCGCAAACGAGCACAATTACGGGCAAACATTTTTAAAATTTTCAAAAAAAAATATAAACGTTCATTTTTATGTTTTATATGTTTATAGTCTGTGAAGGCATGTGTTGTGTTGTGTTTGTTGACATTTACATGGGCTCGCTCGTGGGTGTTTACTTTCGGGACTGTGACTCCTCTGGGGGCGTGTCCATTTGCATAACTCACCCTGTGGGCACGCCCCCTACTTTCTTACATGGACCGTGTTAGCCTTAGGTGTGAGTCAGCATGCTCTCATGAATATGCAAAGCATGCTGACATCACTCCGTTTAACTGCAGTTATAAGACTTATAACTCTTACACGGAGGCTTCCTGAATCCTACCCTATGTTAAGTCTGAAAAAAGCACCAACTCTTTGGCTGGCTTGCATATTGTACTGTGCTGTGATTTGTGATAACAAAATGAATATTTGGACTGTTAAGTAGTTTTGAATTTTTGAGAATCGTTAATAAATGTCCATCCCATCTCCTATTCCATGATCCTTATTCTTCAAGCGGTTCTAGTTTTATGACTCTAAAAACATTGGAACAACGTACTTCCTTCACAGTAATTTTTTACTCAATACATTCATTTTATAGTTGTTTGAAAATGTTCTGTGTGCACATCACTGACATATTATACAAAAAATCTATTTTCTAAATACACAATAACTTTACATATAATGTCAAGCCCTTAGATTTACAGATTAATATGTAGTTACTAAGCATGCTGTCAAGAAGGCCAGTGCTGGTCCAGCACAGATTAGCAGTTGTCCTGAGAGCACTATATGGTAAAGTGACTTGTTCAGAGTCACACAGTAGAAAAGTGGAGGCTGTGTAAATCAAACCATGGACCACAGGAAGTAAAATATAGCTTCAATCCTCTATACTGACTGCCAGATAAAAAAAAAAAAAAATGAATCCACGCACCTGGGGTGGGAATAGAACCCATATCGACCTTTCACCTAAAGGATCACTTCCAATATATATCAGTTATATTAATTATCTGAGTTCCTTACCCTCTGTGCTCAGTATATTACAAACAGAATTCCTAAATGTTTATGTACCAAAAACTTCACTCCTACTTTCAAATACCTCGAGGCAGTAGCATTCATGCAATGAACTGACTCAACAAAACAGACCAAATTTGAATGGCTACACCCACATGCTCACACTCAGTTTACATATTTTATTTGATTAGATGCGGTTAGAGATATAGAAACATTGTGCACACTATACAAGGGGCAGCATAGAAAATGCAAGCAAAAGGACACTCCCAAATACAAGGACAGACACTCAGCAGGCATGCAAGACAATACCTTAGCATTCTTCATTGCCAGATGACCACTATGCTTCTCTCTATTTAATTGTAAATCTTTCTGTCTGAACTTTGTTATGGACTATTACTGTCAATAAGCAATCAGTCATTTCTTTCATGAGTCGTAGTACTTTTTAATACTGTTTGTCTTTCTCTTTACTGTTTTTAAGAATATCAAACATCTCATCGTGTGTCTTTCACGTTTGCTTCCTTATTAGCTTTCCTCGCCTTTTCCCTTTTCTAACTCTTTCTCCTAATGAATTTATTCTAACCTTATTCCCGTTTCCTCAGCATATTCACTTCTTAATTCCACAGATGTATTAATGTTTCATTTGGAATTGCATCTTCTTTATTGTACTGCCTGATCACTTTCCATCTTTAACATACTATTCCTTCTATATTTCATTCATTTTGTTTTATATTTTCTTTATTTTGTATATAATAGCACACATTTTATTATTGTTTGTGGAGTCCACCTATACATTCCACACTTCCCCCACAATGTCCACTTATAACAGTTTATTTACCTTTTCACTCTACCTTTTACATATTTTTGAACATTATGCTATAAAAAGATTATACTCTTGATACAGGCAACAAGTCTTTGGTCGTTTTGTATATTGTACTCCACTGTGATTTGTGCTAGCAAAATTAACTGATTTGTACTAACAAAATTAAATGTTACTGGTTGCGTAGAGGGAAATGTACCTGCCAGGAATGCAGACAGAACTAACTCATAAGAGAAGCCATCCCATTGGAATAACGCAATCAATAGGCCTTATAACAGAAGGAAAAAAATCATTGCAAAAATTAGGAGGTGTATACCCCAGTAGGATAAAAGCACTCTCATCAAACTAAACAAATAACTCAGAGGGAAAATAAAGTCTACCAAAAGCCAAACTTCAGGGCAAACAGAAGGCATTCTTTAGCATTTTCCAAAACCACAAAGGCAGTACACAATTGTGTGCAGAGCTCACTGTTAATGGAGCCACCTATACTGAGCCTGAAGATTTGGCAAACCTACTGACAAAGTCGTCTCTAACTTTACCTGTCTCCCGCTCAACCTTCCCTCAGGAAATGTAACTCCCCTACTATCACAAGCTGTGCAAAATAGCAACAGATTTTAACTCATTCACTCCAGAGCAGCTCAGAAAAATCTACCTGCTTACTTCCACCATAGGAGGAACAGTGCAGCCTCTGATAATTTTCAGATAATCCATTTGTAATACCATACAGAAAACAAATGTTTATAACTCTTTAACTATAAGAGCTAGATTAAAAATGTAAATCAAAACTTGTTCAGCAGACCCTGACCTATCCAACAGTGTAAATGTTGATAGTGCGTATCTAAGTCATTATTAAATATTTGCCAAGGAATGCTGATAGTATGCATATTTTTTACCTTTTTGGTAATACAAATCACAATATCTTGGTGAATGTACCATGTAGACCCATACAATTTGTAATTAATTTGTTTGTATGAATGTCAGCTTTAAACTGATACCTTAACCATTACTGTGTGATGCTCCTGTACTGAGATATTCACAGAAATATGATTAATATAATATTTCTCATAATTGATAAAGCATAATTTCTCATCACCTGTAACAGACAGAGACTACATATCACTGTACAAGTTGTGCATCTGAATGCCAGCTTCAAAATGATGCATCATTTGTGTGATCACCATGTTCCCTTGCAAAGATATGGACATAATAATGATAAGTATTGGAAATGTATAATTTTCATAATCCTTCAAGACTAAACAAACTGTGATATCTGTACATGTGTACAGTACACAGATACAGTGCTTCTACCATGTTGTAAGGAGTAACACTGTTGTCAAAATGAGGTATTACTTGGCACATTGACAAGCTGTCTCACAAAGTTATTTACCAAAATATGAAAAAAAAAAAAATAATTTTCATAACCTTAGTCCTAAACAATCTGTGATATCTATATATGGGAACAGCACACAGCCACAGTTCTTTTAGCATGTCGTAAGGACTAATACGGCCTTCAAAATTAGGTATTACTTAGCACGTTGACATCTTTCCTTAGCCAAGTAATTTACTAAAGTATGAAAAAATATATCATAATTTTCATAACCTTAGTCCTAAACAAACTGTGATATCTGTACATGTGTACAGCATACAGACACACTCCTTTTACCATATTGTATGTACTAATACTGTCTTAAGAATGAGGTATCACTTAGCACGTTGACAACTTCCCCAGCAAAGTTATTTACCAAAATATGAAAAAAGTCATAACTTCCATAACCTGAGTCCTAAACAAACTGTGATATCTGTATATCAGCCCATGGGCATAGTTCTTGCACCATGTTGTAAGGACTAACACTATGTTCAAAATGAGGTATTACTTAGCACAATGACATGCTCCCTAGCAAAGTTATTTACCAAAATATGAAAAAATCATAATTTCCATAACCTGAGTCCTAAAGAGACTGTGATATCTGTATATGTGTACAGCCCATGGGCACAGGTCTTTTAGCATGTTGTAATGACTAATACTGTCTTCAGAATGAGGTATTGCTCAGCCAATTATGTGCTCCCTACCACAGTTATTCACCAAAATATAAAAGTATGATACATGTTATAACCTAAGTCATAAGCAAGCTGTCACATATATGCATATGTATACCGTACAGATACAGTTCTTGTAACAGTGTAAAATGATGTTGTACTCAGCATGTTGACAAGTTCCTTAGCAGACTTATTCAACAAAATATGAAAATTATCATAATTTTCATAATCTGAGTCATAGTATATAATATCTGTACATATGACATACAGGAGCTCTCTGATCATGTAGCCCAGGCCGGTATGACCCTGAACTTGAGTAGCATCTTACCCTCACCAAGAATGATACCACAGTATAAATACAAAATGATCAGTTTTAACAATTGGCTAAAGTATTGGTGTCATTCAAAGGGGATCCAGTGTTTGTCAGCCTGGGATGACATGCTTGACAAGCCACGTTGCTTCGCTGGGGACAGCTTGCACCTGTCACCCCTGGGCTTTCAAATACTGGCTAAGGCTCTTGCCACCTCCATAGTGCCTTTTTTAGGCAAGGCTCAAAAGACAAACCCATCTCCATAGACAACACAAGGAAAAAGAAACTAAGGGTAATGCTGCTCAACGCCAGAAGTCTTAACCTCAAGATGCATGCACTCGAGGTTCTCCTCAGTATGGAGAATATTGATATCTGTGCAGTAACAGAAACCTGGTTCAAGGCTCCCAAGAGCACCCCAGCACTACCAGGTTATACCTCATACCATGCTTTTCGGCCCCAAAACTCGGACCAAACCACAAAAGGAGGGGGAGTATCCATATTCATCAAAGATACCCACACCTCCAGGTTAGTGGCACTGCACGAAGCATCAGAGACCATCCATGTGCAACTAACAGTGGGCAAAACTGCCTTTCAGTTTGTAGTCTGCTACAGACCACCCTCCCAAACTCAGGAACCCCACTCGGCTTTCCTGAGAACACTGGAGAATATGAAGGTCTCTCCAAACACCATTATATTGGGTGACTTCAACTACCCAAACATAGACTGGGAGCACTACTCAAGCCCCAACACCCTCGGCCAAAGGTTCCTAGAATTTACAAACTCAAATGCTATAGAACAACTGGTCACCACTCCCACAAGAGGGGAAAACATATTGGACCTGATCATCACCAACATGGGGACTCTATGTTCCATACCAGAGGTATACCCTTCATTGGTAAGATCTGACCATAAATTAATCTCACTGGACATCCATATCCCATCCCCACCCCCAGCCAAGGAAACCACGGTGAAGAACTTCTCAAAAGCAAACTTCACACTTCTCAAAACTGAGGTGAAATCCTTCAAAGCCCCTGGGCCAGTGGAAAATATGGCCCAAACCACAGAATCCTTTACAAATGCATTCTATGGACACCTACAGGAATGCATGGATCGTGCTATTCCAAATAAAACCAAGACTCACTCCTCCAAAGGCAGGAGACCTGTCTGGTGGACCCCAGCCATAAATAAGCTATACAACAGAAGGAGGAAGCTACTACATGATAGAGCAAAATCCCAAAAAGAGAAGGCATCTCTGATCAGTACTAGCAAGAAACTATGATTCCTCATAAAATCATCTAAGGCCAGCTTCGAAAGAAAAATTGCACAAGACGCTAAAGATAATCACAAGACCTTCTTTAGTTATGTCAGGAACCTGGGTGGCAACTCCCAGATATGCTCTGAGTTAGTGCAAAATGACAAAGAAATACACTGAACCCACAGACATTGCCAACATCCTGGCAGACAGGTTCAGTGCAAACGTCTCCCCCCTTCCCCCCAAAAGAGCAAATGTCTATCCCAACAGAGTGTTGCCTCCCTGATATCACAGATGCACAGGTGAGAGCTGCTCTCTCCAAAGCAAAAAACACAGCATCAGTGGGACCGGACGGTGTCCCGGGCTGCATCTTACACGAGCTCCAAGAAGAACTGAACCCTCACATAAAGTCACTGTTCAATCTCAGCCTTACTACAGGATATGTACCCAAGGAATGGCGTACAGCAACAGTGGTGCCACAACGGACCCCGGAAACTATCACCCTATAAGCCTGACTAGTCTGGTCTGCAAAGCTATGGAGCGTATCATCATGGAACTCATAAACAAAGACATTGGGAACCTCCAAACACTGGATCCTACCCAATTCGGCTTTGTTAAGGGCAGATCTTGCCTCTAGAACCTGGTCAACTTCTTTGAAACAGTCACCAAGGCCATAGATGAAGGGAAGGTAGTCCACACCTGGACCTTGCAAAACCTTCAACACAATACCCCACTCGGGTATCATAAATAAGCTCACCAGCTTAAATATCAACCCCTATGTCACAAGATGGGTTTCAAACTGGCTCAGGGATAGAACCCACATGGTCAGAATTGCAGGTGCCATGTCAGACTCTAAACCAGTTACAAGTGGCATCCCACAAGGCTCAGTCCTGGGACCTCTCTTGTTCGGTATATATTTCTCTGAGGTACAGGTTAACATGGGAGGACTATGGCTGGCCAAGTTCGCAGATGACTGCAAACTGGGTGCCATAATCGACTCACTGACTGACACAAGCATCCTCCAAAAGGGTCTCACAGAAACGGATAACTAGTGCCAGAGCCATGGCCTAAAGCTAAATGCCAAAAAGTGCATAGTCATCCCTTTTGGGAAAAACAAAGTTCCCACAAATTACCACATAGGTGGTAATCCATTAAGTATGGAAGAAGTAATTAGGAATTTGGGGACCCAAATAGATAGCAATCTCTCCTTTGACAATCACGTTGCCAAAGTGGTTAGAAAAGACCTTCTATATAGCCCACCTTATCACGAAAGGGTTCACATCTAGATCAAGAGAGATCATTGTGCCCCTGTACTCATCACTCAGGCCCATAATTTAATACAATGCCCCATTCGGGATGTACCTTACCCGACACCTGCAGCAACTGGAAAGACCCCAAAAGTACCTCACCAAGAGGATCAAGGGACTCAAACAGATGCCCTATGCAGTTAGGCTAAAGAAACTCTAGCTCTACTCAGTTGCTTACCGCCTACTCAGAGGCGATCTGTGCCTGACGTATAAAGCCATGTCCAACCCAGAATTAATGGACATGCTCCACCTCAGGAAATTCAAATCCCTTAGAGCTACATGCTCCAGGGACTTAAACCTCAGCACAGAAATAGATAGGACATGCTGGAGGGACAGATTCATATGCCAGAGGCTCCCCTTACTCTGGAACAAAATCCCAATCCATGTTAGGCAGAGCCCCTCAATGACCCTCTTCAAGAGAAATCTTGACGAGTGGATGGGAGATCATAGGTTTATCCCTGGGATCTCTTCTGTGTCCCTACTAGACAGAGGCACAGTAAACTAATCTTAAAAGGGCTATCTTCTGTGACCTACTATACAGAGGCACTAGCAACTAATCTAAAATGGTGGCAAAAGCCAAACACACTCTGGCTAGGCTTATAAATGCCCTAGGGCAGATAGCCTAGTATCACCCTATGAACCTATGAACCTATGAGTACAGCATACAAAACTTACACTTTTACTGTGTTGTAAGTAGTGAAACCAATGAGGTTTTCATAAAATGTAATAGAGTTTTCCTTACCATAATGGCCCTGCTTGGTTGTGGTTGTTTTCCATCCTTTGTCACTAGATACATGTTGTCAGTATTTCCTTCATTGCTGCCATCACACCATTATGAGAAAAAGAAAATAAATTGGGCGGGGGACTTCTGCATGACTGCACATAAACAGAATACAGACTCTGAAATGTGCATTCATGAGTGGGATAACGACTTGGAGTAATGTGAATAACAGTGGCAGCTGCATGAGGGATTGACTTGAAAAGTGATAATGACTCAGTGTTACACTGTAACTGTACACATTGTTACAATGTTACCTGACCAGTGATAATGACTCAGTGTTACACTGTAACTGCACACATTGTTACAATGTTACCTGACAAGTGATAATGACTCAGTGTTACACTGTAACTGCACACATTGTTACAATGTTACCTGACCAGTGATAATGACTCAGTATCATACTGTAACTGCACACATTGTTACAATGTTACCTGACCAGTGATAATGACTCAGTGTTACACTGTAACTGCACACATTGTTACAATGTTACCTGACCAGTGATAATGACTCAGTATCATACTGTAACTGCACACATTGTTACAATGTTACCTGACCAGTGATAATGACTCAGTGTTACACTGTAACTGCACACATTGTTACAATGTTACCTGACCAGTGATAATGACTCAGTATCATACTGTAACTGCACACATTGTTACAATGTTACCTGACCAGTGATAATGACTCAGTGTTACACTGTAACTGTACATATTGTTACAATGTTACCTGACAAGTGATAATGACTCAGTGTTACACTGTAACTGCACATATTGTTACAATGTTACCTGACCAGTGATAATGACTCAGTATCATACTGTAACTGTACATATTGTTACAATGTTACCTGACAAGTGATAATGACTCAGTGTTACACTGTAACTGCACATATTGTTACAATGTTACCTGACCAGTGATAATGACTCAGTATCATACTGTAACTGTACATATTGTTACAATGTTACCTGACAAGTGATAATGACTCAGTGTTACACTGTAACTGCACATATTGTTACAATGTTACCTGACCAGTGATAATGACTCAGTATCATACTGTAACTGCACACATTGTTACAATGTTACCTGACCAGTGATAATGACTCAGTGTTACACTGTAACTGCACATATTGTAAATTAATAATGTGATAATGACTCACATATCATCACTGCAAGGCTCTGCATGCTCAGACAAAGGTGATAACTGCTGCACATAACCTGTTGAGCACACGTTCATTACATTTCTGATGCAGGTGTAATGCAAGACTGAGTCATTATATCTCTCAGTAAAAGTTGGATAACATATAAGTGACAAAGGCAGAAATATTGTCCAGAATATCTGGTTGATCAATGCTGTAAATAGTCTAAAATCAGTAATACTATACATCTCACCAAGCCCTTCCTCTCACCCAAACTGTACAAACAAATAAAGTCAGAAATGTCTAAACTATCTGCTTAATTCACACCTTCCTCTCACCCAAACTGTCATAAATGATAAAGCCAGAAATATTGCCCAAAACATATGGTTGGTCCATGCCAGGATTAGTGTACAAGTTGTTGTGTCTTTTGGCTTTTCCCGGTTAGGGGTCGCCACAGCGGAACTCCGGTCCACTAATGATTGGCAGTAGATTTTTATGTGCCAAGTTGCTGGCCCTGACGCACAACCTTCAACAAAGGTACGCCCATTCACACATGTCTCCACACAGAAGACTCTCTAGCTGAGAATCGAACAGGACAACGTCTTTCTGTGAGGTGACAATGCTACCGCAGCATCACCACCGCAGTCCAGGATTAGTGTACAAGTAATAACATTTATCTGACTTAGCCATCCCTCTGATTGGAATCCAACACATAAGTGACTAAAGCAGAAATACTGTCCAATATATCTGGTTGATACAGTATTACTGTAATGAGGGCTGAGTACAGCAGGGCTATTATTTCCTTGGATCTGTATGCGTACCTTTACTCAGAATTTCTGCCATATAAAAGAATTACCTCACCAATGTGGACACATGGCAGTCAGAGTTCAGGCTACTATAATCAGAAACCCCAATATTTGAATATACTACAAATACTAGCAACATATTACATTTGTAGTCTGCTAGCCGGCATTGCTATTTTTTCATGATTTTCTATACCTCTGCTTATTGAATAAGTGGAATAACTGCCCTAGATGCCTGCAAGCTATCGTCCATCCTTTTCAGACAGTGGGAAACAATCTACCCATTTTTAAAGTGAATAATTCTGCCATTCACAAACAAGTTCTCTATAACATAAATAAAATGGTCACTAACAGAGTTACTGTTTGTCACAGTGCAAGAAAATTATACTTTTTGAAATTGGTGGCACAGCATTGTGAGGTCATAGGTATGAAGTAAAATACAAAAGGAGACTTGATAACATTGCATAATCAGAATCTAAAAACACCAGTATTCGTTAGTGTGTGTAATGTGTAGAGTGAGTTTTTTCATTGACCACTTGAATAATCAAACATTTTAACTGCCTTTCATGGAGTGCAGACACTTTTTGGCACCAGAAAATTTAACAACAGGACAAGGAGGATAAGTTTCCAAAAATATTAAAGTGAGAAACAATACAGAGCAAACACAGGACAGAAACTTACAATGCAACAATACCAGGCATCTATTAAAGTGAGAAACAATACAGAGCAAATACAGGACAGAAACTTACAATGCAACAATACCAGGCATCTATTAAAGTGAGAAACAATACAGAGCAAACACAGGCCAGATACTTACAATGCAACAATACCAGGCATTTATTAAAGTGAGAAACAATGCAGAGCAAACACAGGACAGAAACTTACAATGCAACAATACCAGGCATCTATTAAAGTGAGAAACAATACAGAGCAAATACAGGACAGAAACTTACAATGCAACAATACCAGGCATCTATTAAAGTGAGAAACAATATAGAGCAAACACAGGGCAGAAACTTACAATGCAACAATACCAGGCAACTATTAAAGTGATAAACAATACAGAGCAAACACAAAACAGAAACTTGCAATGCAACAATACCAGGCATCTATTAAAGTGAGAAACAATGCAGAGCAAACACAAAACAGAAACTTGCAATGCAACAATACCAGGCATCTATTAAAGTGAGAAACAATGCAGAGCAAACACAGGACAGAAACTTACAATGCAATAATACCAGGCATCTATTAAAGTGAGAAACAATACAGAGCAAACACAGGGCAGAAACTTACAATGCAACAATACCAGGCAACTATTAAAGTGATAAACAATACAGAGCAAACACAAAACAGAAACTTGCAATGCAACAATACCAGGCATCTATTAAAGTGAGAAACAATGCAGAGCAAACACAAAACAGAAACTTGCAATGCAACAATACCAGGCATCTATTAAAGGGAGAAACAATGCAGAGCAAACACAAAACAGAAACTTACAATGCAACAATACCAGACATCTATTAAAGTGAGAAACAATGCAGAGCAAACACAAAACAGAAACTTGAAATGCAACAATACCAGGCATCTATTAAAGTGAGAAACAATACAGAGCAAACACAGGCCAGAAACTTACAATGTAACAATACCAGGCATCTATTAAAGTGAGAAACAATACAGAACAAACACAGGACAGAAACTTGCAATGCAACAATACCAGGCATCTATTAAAGTGAGAAACAATGCAGAGCAAACACAAAACAGAAACTTGCAATGCAACAATACCAGGCATCTATTAAAGTGAGAAACAATACAGAGCAAACACAGGGCAGAAACTTACAATGCAACAATACCAGGCACTAGAAAACTACAATAACAGCATCAAGACTCAAACCAGCAACTATCACAGCGTCTATGATCTGCAGTCTGTCTGCCCCCCCTGAACAATGTCCACTATCAGAAATATTTCTCACCAGCTGTTCTCCAGGTTATAATGTGAAGCCCTAAGTGGAATATCCAGGCTTTAATGTTGATTGATATATCGCTATTTTGATACAATATAGATTTTTTTCAAAAATGTCTATTTAAACACTTCCTAAATATAATAATGCTAGTCAAACTAGACCAATCTTTCTTATTCTGATAATAAATTTGTATTTCATTATTCCTAAATGAAAATGTAGCTTTGGAGTGTTCCAAGGAGCTGAAAAACCCATAGGAACTCTGTATTATTTAGCAGCAATATTTCATCCTGCAGTATCTTGTTTGAAAAGTTCATTTCCAAACACCTCTCTCTCTGTCTGAGAATTCTAACTTTTTATATTTCGTAGTTTGCTTTCAGCTTAAACTCCTTCTAGTAAAAGTAAATCTCTGGCAAATAGTTTTCAGATATGTAATGATGTTAGCATAAGAACAATTGATTTCATTTGAGTCAGAGTGCATTAACAGAAAATGTTGATATTACATTTACCTCAGGCATGTCTAATGTATTACATCAATCAACACCATCAAACAAAGTTTCTTTTGCTCTTGTGCAGTACTTTTTTTAACCAAAACTTCATTCAACATAAATCTAGCACCAGAAAGCAAAGAACAGTAGTAGCATACATTACCATAATCAAAGCTAGTGAAGTCTATTTTTGACACCTACAATATAAAATCTTTACCTTTATAACAGCTAAGTAAGCAGTCATTTTCCTACAAGGTGATGCTTATATATGTGGGTTATAAAGGTCAAAAAGAATATAGTAGCTATATTAACATAACAAAATAAAAAAGCCACAAAGCATTTGCTGCATTTATCACTGCTTGGTAGTAGCCTGATTAAATTATAACTAGTATTCTAAGGCTTTTGATTAAGCACTTGGGCTTCAGACCGGTTGTTTTACATTAAGAAGGTTTGTGGTCTGCACTGTTGTGGCAAGACAGGTAGCTTACATCCTTCTATAGGTTCATAGGTTCATACTAGGCTATCTGCCCTAGGGCATTTATAAGCCTAGCCAGAGTGTGTGTGGCTGTTGCCACCCCTTGGAATGAGAATACTATGCCCATTTAGGGTTTAGTTTACTGTGCCTCTGTCTAGTAGTGACACAGAGATGACCCCCGGGGGTAAACCTATGATCTCCCATCCACTAGTCAAGATTTCTCTTGAAGAGAGTCAATGAGGGACTCTGCCTAACATGGACTGGGATTCTGTTCCAAGTTGGGAATTGCTGATTGAAGGCCCAGTGTCTGTTATTCTAATAGTGTATTGTTCTAGTTTAAGCACTTTGGCTTCAGGCCAGTTATTTTATGTTAAGAAGGTTTGTGGTCTGCACGCTTGTGGGAGGAGAGGCTAGATTCTGCCCTTCTGAGCTGGGAATTTCTGGTTAAAGGCTTATTGTCCCTGGTTATTTGAACTGCTTATTTCTGAAATTGGTACGCCTTGTTTGCTGTAGCATAGACTAGATTCCGACCTGCTGAATCTAGTTTTATTTGTATAACTTGAGCAGTAATCCAGGCCATCTTTTTTTGGAGAAGGTTCCCCTGTACCCTAGTGGCAGGAGTGTGCAGTTAGAACTTGACTGATCGAAGACTGCTGGAACGGGGCTCAGTTTTTAGCTTTTATGGGTTATTGGTTAATTTGTTTGCTCGTTTCCCACCTTTCCTAGCTAGTATAGGCCAAATCCCAGGCTTTGCTAGTTTCAGGACTTTATTTTCTGTGTTCAGAACTATCCAGACCTTGCTGTGGTAAAGGGAAGTCCTACTGCTTACCAGTAGGAGTGGTGAGCATTGTACTGCCTATCTAACACAAGAATAATGGTTTCCAGCTCTGAAATTGTAATTGTATTAGCCTTTTTTGGGCTGATTTCTATCCCTTTCAACTTTCTGGCTTAAAAACGCATGTGTTTGCACATTTTTTTGCATTGTGCAGCACAGCGGGGCAACAGTTAAACTATTCCAGGTGCCAGAAAGTCTGCTCTTCAAATTTTCCCATAGAACTAGCTGGTTTCTCAGTAGTAGCAATAAAATCTGAGCCGCTGTGACTAGCACTTGCTCTAGAACCTGCTGGAAAGTACTAGGAAGCCTTAGACTGACACAAGCACTCAACTCTCCTTGTTAATAGGGAGAAATTAATCATAGGCACTAAACAGCCTATAATTGGAAAGTACCTTGCAAAGGTAAGGGAAAACAGCTCTTGTACTTTACAAAAAAAGCACCTAAACAGGCATGTCCAAGGGTCAGCTTCCTGTGATGTTTCCTGTCCACCTAGTGAATCTGGGCATACTAGGGCAATGCAGCAACTGTCTCATGTACACAGACAACCCTCTCCTCCTACCACCCAACACTACAACCTGTGAGAGATGGACTTACATAACCAAACTGGAAGCAAAGCTCTCTCCAGCCAAAATTGTGCTAGACAGTCAAGAGGAGAAGGTTAACACTGCACCACACCTCAAGCAACACATAGCCCTTCTTAACCCACACCGTCAACACCCACACATAGCAACACTAAACCCACATATGCGGAAGCCCTTAACACTAACCTGCCCAAGCAACAAGGACCTCTGAAGCTGAAATGCAAACAAACACCAGTCACAACCAAAGTGACACATAGCTCACAACACCAGTGTGCTACTCAACAACAGCCCCTAAGGCAAGACAACGTACCCAACACTTTAGTCATAGGTGACTCTATAGTCAGGCACACTGATGCCCCACTCACCAGGCTGAACAAGGAGAAAATTACAGTCAGCTGCCTGTCGGGTTCCAGGATCTGCCACATAATGCATGCACTCAAGTCACTCCACAAAAAATACAAATATGACTCTGTCATTGTCCATGTTGGAGTGAATGATTTGAGACATACCTCTCTGGACTACATGAAAAGAGACATGGAAGAGCTCTTGTATCATGTGGCCCATGCAGGTATGATCCTAGCCCTGAGAAGCATCCTGTCTTCGCCCAGAATTATACCACAGTATAAGGACAAAATGAGTGACTTCAACAATTGGCTAAGCTTCTGGTGTCATTCAAAGGAGATCCAGTATCTGTCTGCCTGGGACGACATGATCGACAAACCACGATGCTTTGCCAGAGATGATCTGCACCTGTCACCCCTGGGATTTAGGTTACTAGCTAAGGCTCTTGCCACCCCTATAGTGCCTTTTTTAGGCAAGGTTCAAAGGACAAAACCATCACCGTAACAGATACAAGCATGCAAAATCTGAAGGTAATGCTACTCAATGCTAGAAGTCTAAATCTCAAAATGCACTCTCTCGAGGTACTTCTAAAAATGGAGAACATCGATATCTATGCAGTAACTGAGACCTGGTTCAAGGCTCCAGAGAGCAGCCCTGCAATACCAGGCTACAACTCTTACCACACATTTCGGCCACCAAACCAAGACCAAAACACTAAAGGTGGAGGAGTGTCCATATTCACCAAGGATATTCACACCTCCAGGCTAGTTGCCCAACACAATGCAGCTGAAATTCTCCAGGTGCAACTAACACTAGGCAAGACTGCAATGCAAATTGTAGCTTGCTACAGATCCCCCACCATGCCCCAAGATTCTCACTACACTTTTTTAAACATACTGGAAAATATTAAGATACAACCAAATACCCTAATACTGGGGGCTTTTAACTACCCTGCCATTAACTTGGAAAACTACTCGGGTACCAACACCTTTTCCTAAATTCCAACACCCTGGATCAAATACTTCATTGTCCCACCAGGGGCTCCAATATCCTAGACCTGGTCATTACCAACATGGGAGATAGATGCTCCACACCAGTGGTCACCCTCTCATTGGTCAGATCTGACCATAAGCAAGTCACCCTTGGCATCCACATCACACCCCCACACCCCAGTATGGAAACCTCTGTAAAAAACTTCTCCAAAGCCAACTTCATGCTACTCAAGTCAGAAATGACAAACTTCATGACACCCATGCAAATGGGAGCTGAAAGTTCAACTGCACTAATGCACTGTACAAGCACATCCACTCGTGCATGAATCGTGCCATCCCAAATAGAACCAAGATGCTCTCCTCCAAAAAAATGAAGCCAATCTGGTGGTCTCCTGCCATAAACAAACTGTACAACAGAAGGAAGAAACTGTTGCAGAAAAGAGGAAAATCCAAGGATGCAAAAACCCCCTCACCAGCCTCAGTAAGAAGCTGAGATCCCTCATAAAATCCTCAAAAGCTAGTTACGAAAATAAAATTGCCAAAGATTCCAAAGACAACCATAAGGCAATCTAGAGTTATGTCAAGAATCTAAATGGCAATGCTCAGATTTGCTCTGAGCTACAACAGAATGGCATTAAATATACTGATCCCAAGGATATTGCCAATATCCTGGCAGATCGATTTAGTGCCAACTTCACTCCCCTCTCACCCCCTAAAGGGCCAATCTCAATACCAAAAGATTGCCAAATTCTGGTAAACACGGCCACACAGGTAGAAACCGCACTCTCCAAAGCTAAGAATACAGCATCCATGGGACCAGATGACATCCCAGGCTATATACTACATGAACTACAAAATGAACTGGCACCTCACCTAAGTGTCATGTTTAACCATAGCTTCACCTCAGGCGTTGTGCCCACTGAGTGGTGCACAGCTACAGTAAACCCACTCCACAAGGGGGGATCCGCCTTGGATCCCAGGAACTACCGTCCCATCAGTCTGACAAGCCTGATCTGCAAGGGCATGGAACGCATTAGCATGGAACTTATAAACAAAGACATTGGAAACCTTCAAACACTGGACCCCACCCAGTTTGGGTTTGTGAAGGGCCGATCTTGTCTCCTGAATCTGATTGACTTCTTCGAATCAGTCTCCGGAGCTGTGGACGAGGGTGAGGCGGTCCACACAGCCTATCTGGACTTCGCCAAGGCCTTTGACACCATCCCCCGCTCTGGAATCATAGATAAATTTACTAAGCTGGGCATAAATCCCCACGTCACTCGATGGGTTGCCAACTGGCTTACTGACAGAACCCAGACTGTAAAAGAAGCCAACTCCAAATCCAGCTCCAGACAAATGACAAGTGGAGTACCTCAGGGTTTTGTCCTGGGACCGCTCTTTTTTGGCATCTACTTCTCTGAAGTACAGGCCAACACTAAGGGACTCTGGCTAACAAAGTTCGCAGATGACTGCAAACTGGGAGCCATTATTGAATCCCCAAATGATGTGGATATTCTACAAAAGGACCTTACAGAAACAGATGCCTGGTGCCAGAGCCATGGGCTCAAGCTTAATGCCAAGAAATGTATAGTTATCCCCTTTGGAAAAAAACATGTACCCATGAATTACCACATAGGCGGCAGGACAATAAACATCGAAAGTGTGATGAGAGACTTAGGGACATAGGTGGACAGTGGTCTCAGTTTCGATAACCACATCGTCACAACAGTCAGGAAATCCTTCTATGTGGCACACCTCATCTCTAAGGGCTTTTCATCCAGAAAAAAGGAGGTCATTGTCCCACTGTACTCATCCCACATTAGACACATTATAGAGTATAATGCCCCATTTGGTATGCACCTCACAAGACATCTGCAACAGCTGGAAAGGCCACAGTAAATACCTCACTAAAAGAATCACAGGCCTATAACAGATGCCATATGCTGACCGTCTAAAAAAACTCCAGCTATACTCTGTGGCATATCGTCTACTCAGAGGCGATCACTGCTTAACATACAAGGCCATGTCAAACCCTGAGCTGTTGGACATGCTCCACTTAAAGAAATCCCAATCCCTCAGAGCCACATGCTCCGGGGATCTAAACCTTGTCATCACAATGAACAAAACATGCTGGAGGGATAGGTTCCTGACCAAGAGACTCCTCATACTCTGGAATAGACTGCCCATACATGTCAAGCAGAGCGCCTCATTGGCCCTCTTCAAAAGGAACCTTGATGATTGGATGGGAGATAAGAAATTCACCCCGGGGATCATGTCAGTCACCCTGCTAGACAGGGGTCCAGAGAAGTAAATATTGTGGGAAGAAATATCCAGGGAATTGTTATGGCTAGGCATGTATAGGCCCTAGGGCCGATGGCCTAGTACCAACCTATGAACCTATGAACCTATGAACCTATGAACAACTGCAGTACTGCCACCTTTACAGAATGAGTCTATTATCACCACAGCCTAGTACAACTGGTGTCTGAAACTTCTGCCTCATGACTCTGGCAACACGCTCAGCTTGGTACAATAGCTGCAGTCCTGACACCTCTGGCCCATGACATGTCATCACCCACAACCCATTACAACATCTGCAGCCCTGATACCTCTACCCCCGTGCCTTTGTCACAACTATAGGTTGGTACAACTGCAGTGTTGGCAATTCTGACCTATGATTCAGTTACCACCATAGCCTGGTACACAAATGCAACCCTGGCACTGCTGTCCACTGACTCTGTTATGGCACCTATAACCATTCTGGTATAACAACTGCATACCTGGCATGTCTACCAGGACTTTGTCACCAGCCAAACCCAGTTGCAACAACTAAATTCCTGGCACCACTCCCATGATGCCGTTACCACCCAGGCCTGGTGCAAATGCAGTCCTGGCACTTTTTCCATGACTCTGTTACCCCCATGGCCTCATACATATGCAGTCTTTGCACCTTTGCCATGACTCTGTTACTACGCATTGCCTGGATCAACTGCAAACGTGGCACCTCTCTCATGACTCCTTTACCACCTATTGCCTGGTACAACTCTAGTTCTTGCACCTCTCTCCATCTGTCTGTCATCACCACAGGCTAGTTCAACTGCAGTCCTGCCACTTCCGCCCACAGAAACTGGTCACTTTACTTGTTCCCACTGCCTTCAGTTGTAAACAAGTGAACAAGATACCTTAATATCTCCATGGCAGGTAGCTCCTCGTCTCTCACCTGCAGGCAGATATCCATTCCTTTCTGTTTGAAAATGACTTCTGATTTGAAAATGCTTTATTCTCATTTTATTTATGGTTTTCAACACATTATTGCATAGATCACAAATTCTAATACAAATCATAAGTGAATGATGATGGAGTTAAGAGATTATATTGTCTACATTTGTGCAGATTTAAGATACTGCAATTCAAAGTGCAACATGGACTCACACAACTGCTCAACGTGTATTAAAACAATTAAGGATCAATATGTGCTGCACATAAATTAATGTGCAGTTTAAATTCATATAGTTCATTTGAGCAGATTCATTTTAAACCTGTCCTATGTATCATCACTTTTTTGCAATGCATGTTCTCCCTGCATTCGCGTGGGTTTCCTCCGGGCACTCCGGTTTCCTCCCACATTCTAAAGACATGCTTCTGGAGCATTTCTCCACGGGCCTCCGCTGAAAACAGGATCTGTGGAACCTAGTCGGACACTCCCGGTCAACAAATGTTAAAATAAAAAAAAATCACGTTCACAAATTCAAAGAAACAAAATATGTAGTATAGTTACTTTAACAGGTTATGATAGCTCTTGGGAAAAGGCAAAACATAAAAAACATCAGTTCTACCTAAAGGCATGACATAAGGTATGTGCATGTTTCACCTGTAAGCTTGTTTCTCTTCATACTGTGGCATCATCCTTGGTGAAGATAAAATGATGCTCAGTGCAAGGTACGTATCTGTCTGTAACACATATTCAGAGATATCCATAATGTCTGTTTTCATATAGTCCAGTGAGGTACATCTCTGGTCATTTACATCCACATGGTTTGTGATAGAATCATATTGCTACCTATGATGCATTGACGTGAGTGTGTGCATGGAATTGCAGAGACTAGCCCCAAATAGGCAAGTAACCATTATCTTCTCCTTGTCCACTCTGGTGACGGGACATGTGTGTGTCATACAATAGCATCCCCTGTGACAAGAGCACTAAGTAAAACATTTGTCTTATGGGCTTTGTTTTAGGGGATCGCTGGGTGTAGGTCTCTGTGTGGTGTTAGAAATTGTTTTTGGCACGTGCATTAAAAATTGCTAATGATAGGTTTTACCCTTTGATGGTTTAGGAGGTCTTTGAGGTTTGGGAAGGTTTTTTTGAGTGCCTCAGTGTAAGAATGGCTATATGTGTGTGAGTGTGTGATATGCAGTATGTGTGATGTATGTGGTATGTATGTTCTTGACACCCTTGTTTGTTAATAGGTGTGTACTAGGCTAATGGCCCTGGAGCCTTTACAAGCCTAGCCCATAGGATTACCTTGGCATTGTGCCACTCGACCTTTGTTCCCATTGCCTCTGTCGAGTAGAGCTACTGGAGGGATCCCTGGGGTGAATTTTCTATTTCCCATCCACTCATCAAGATTTGTCTTGAAGAGGGCCAGTGAGGCGCTCTGCTTGACATGTATGGGAAGTCTATTCCATAGCATGGGCAGTCTCTGTGTTATGAACCTGTCCCTCCATGCTTGACATGTATGGGAAGTCTATTCCATAGCATGGGCAGTCTCTGGGTTAGGAACCTGTCCCTCCAGCTTGCTCAGTTGATTGTGGTAATGAGGTTGATGTCTCTGGAGCATGTAGTGCAGAGGGATTGGGATTTCTTTAGATGTAGCATTTCTAACAAAGCTGGGATAAATATGGCTTTGTAAGTCAAGCAGAGATCACCTCTAAGTAGGCGATATGAGACAGAGAATAGTTGGAATTTTTTGAGTCTGCCCATATAGGACAAGTGTTTAAGGCCTAGGATCCTCTTTGTGAGGTACTTTTGCTGCCTCTCCAGTTGTTGCAGGTGTCCAGTGAGGTACATGCAAAATGGGACCTTGTCCTCAATGATTGGCCTAATGAGGGAAGAGTAGAGGGAGACAATGACCTCTTTCTTCCTGGATTCAAAACCCTTAGTAATGAGACTTGCCACATGGAAGGACTTAATGACCACAGTGGCAGTGTGGTGGTCAAACGAGAGGTTGCTGTCAATCTATCTTCCCAGATCTCTTATAACGCCTACTGTGTTTAGTAGAGTACCATCAATGTGGTAGTTCATGGAAGCTGTTTTTTTTCCCAAAGGGGATGACGGCACATTTTTTGGTATTGAATTTAAGGCCATAGTTCTGACACCAGTCATTGGTCTCAGTGAGACTTTTCTGTAGGATTTCAACATCATTTGGGGAGTTAATAATGGCTCCCAAATTACAATTGTCTGCGAACTTTGTCAGCTAGAGTCCCTTAATGTTGGAATGGACTTTTGAGAAGTAGATACAAAGCAAGAGAGGACTCAGGACTGATCCCTGTTGGGCTCCACTCATGACTAGTCATCAGTCTGACTTGCAGTCAGCTACTTTCACACTGTGGGTTCTATCTGTGAAACAGTTTGCAACCCACCTAGTGATATAGGGGTTGATTCCTAGCTTAGTGAGTTTTTCTATGATTCTTGAGTGGGGAATGGTATCCAAGGCTTTGGCCAGATCAAGGTAGGCTGTATGAACCACCTTGCCTTCATTCACAGCTCTGGTGACTGACTCAAAGAAGTTGACCAAGTTGAGCAGGCATGATCTACTCTTCACAAACCCAAACTGTGTGGGATCCAGAGTTTGGAGATTCCCTATATCCTTGTTTATTAGGTCCATGATGGTGCATTCCATAGCTTTGCATATCAGACTTGTCAGGCTAAAGGGGCGATAGTTCTCAGGGTCAGTAGTTGCTCTTCCTTTGTGGAGAGAGATGACTATAGCACTGCGCCATTCAGTAGGGACAAAGCCTGAGACGAGGCTGTGATTTCAGGGCATATAGGTGAGGTGCCAGTTCACTCTGTAGTTCATGTAGAACACAGTCAGGGATATTGTCAGGTCCCATAGAAGCTGTATTCTTGGCCTTGGACAGTGCTGTTTTAACCTGTGCAGCAGTAATACTGGGTGTGTGGCAGTCTGCTGGTATTGTAATTGGTCCTTTGGAGGGGGGGTAAAGTTGGCACTGAATCTGTCAAGAATATCTGTTGGCTCAGTATAGGAGGTACCATTGTGCAGTAGCTCAGACCAAATCTGTGTATTGCCGTGGGGGTTCTTTACATAAATATAGGAGGCCTTGTGGTTGTCTTTACTATCTGCTGCAATTCTGTTTTCATAGCTGGCTTTAGAGGATTTGATGAGGGATCTCAACTTTTTGTTGAGGCTGATAAGGGAGTTTTTCCAGTCTTGGGACTTCACCTTATTTCGCATCAGTTTCCTGCTTCCGTTGTAGAGTTTGTTTATGGCAGGGGACCACCAGATTGGCTTCCTTTTTTTGGAGGAGAGCATCTTGGTTCTAGTCATTCTATTGTTCATGGCAAGAAATACAAGTGTCATAAATTGTAAATGTAAACGAGTACTGTGCAAGACTCACCCAGGCAGTTTATGATTTCCAAGCATAAACTATGCTACAAATGTCTGTTCAGACCAATATTCCAACAAAAGCAGTTTCCTTTCCAAAAAAGCAAGGTTGCTTTTAAAACGCAAGCATAAACTGTGCTACAAATGTCTATTCAGATCAATATTCCAACAACATCAGTTTCTTTTACAAGAAAACAAAGTTGTAGAATGATATATAAAAGACTGCTTTTTATTATTAATAACAAGGAGGAGAAATACAAGTGTTCATCTCACCTGCAGGGGACCTATTAGTTTCATTCATCTTCCTGCTATACTAGGCAAGTTTCTATGGTGAAATACTTTAGTGCTTTTTTGTCAAGTGGCATGCTCACTCACTCAATCAAATAGTGTTGGGACTCCCCTAAACTTTCTCCCTTCTTCTCTCTTTTTAGCAACTGCTGATATCAAGAGCTGCAAAACTCTACAGACCTAATAAAGCAGCATGTGTCAGGTTGCTATTAGATGCGTACGTTTCTTACCTCTAGGAATTGCTACTCTTAACTGCTCCGCTGTCTTGAGGCACACTTTAACACTTTAACTGATAGTTTCTACTGTTGTCTGGCAAGCTGCCTTAAGTTTCCAGGGATCATTTCTTTTCACTCAACCTGTCTTTCCCCTTTCCTTTACAGCCTGTGTCCCATTGCTACTGTACTCTAACCCAGCAGTTTAATGCTGAAGACACAGGTCATTTTTATAGCATTATCTGCCTAAGCTCTACTATAATTCTGACGTGTGTGAGTTGTATTAGCCTATTGATTGGTTCCAACTGATATGTTAAACAAATAGTTTCTGCCTGGTCCACTCGCTTCGCTCCCTTCCCTGCCCCCATAACCCACCAGCCCCAGCACACCTACACTTATTCTAGCCAAACATCCCTCCCATTACAGTCACAACCAACCACACCTGCATCACCAACTCTAACCACACCTCCAGCCTACCTTTAGCCTCCCATCTTGAGTACCATGATCCTACACACACTAACTATACTCTTTACATGCACGCTTCTTGCCCACATTACATCTTAGCAAATTACCTTTATACCCCCACCAAACAACTTCCACTGCACAACTACAGTCACCACCACTCATGTCACACCATCACACTACTCATACACCCCTCATAACAAGTACACCCCAATGCACAACCCACTTAAGCTATCACATCCACCACACAAACAAAAAACATCCTTAATGCCTTACAAACTATCCCTCAACCTAATTTATCTATCACCCACTTCACTCAAAGAAAAAGCTACCCCAAAACTTAAACTAATTCTCTCATTACTAAAACTAACATCCTCAGCCATAACAATACTTGCCCTCAGCGGGGACATCAACCCAAACCCTAGACCCCACAACTCCTCCACTGATAGTCAGCCTAGCAACCTCACCCACCCTCAAATTACATTCAATAGGAAACCAACTGACCTCCTTATCTTAAGCCTAAATATCAGAAGTATAACCAATAAAATCCATGAACTCCATGCTACCATAGACTTATACTCCCCTGATATCATTCTAACAGAAAGCATAGCAAAATTAATTTAAAATGGGTGGTGAAATCCAAACACACTCTGGCTAGGCTTATAAATGCCTTAGGGCAGATAGCCTAGTATGATCCTATGAACCTATGAACCTATGAACAGGCTCAAACCTTACATTACCAGTGAGCAAATTCTTCCTTCAGGCTACAATATCCTAAGATAACATCGGTTGCACAAAAAAGGGGGTGGTATAGCTGTAATGTATAAACAGAGTCTTAATATTCACATCCTAAACTTATCGGCCTCCCAAATGACAAAGAATAAATGATCTATACCGACCTAAAAGTAAACCAAGACAAGACCATTAACATAATAGGATGCTACTTCCCTCCTTGCTACAATATCCCTCCACTAGAAAACCTCCTCAGCTGGGTAAATCATCACCTTTCACAAGAAACCATAATATTACGTGATTTTAATATAGACTGGCTATCCTGTTCTACCCACCATCCAGCCCACCATCTAAATCTTCATGTTTTTTTTTCCAACTTATCCAGACACCCACCAGAATAAATAAGAATTCCAACAAGCATTCTACTCTTGCCTGGATACTAGTCAGCAAGAGCCCACAATCATACACAGCTGGCTGCCTACCAGATAGCCTCAGTGATCATACCCCAACTTTCCTACTTAAAAAACAGATATATCAAGATAAACCCATTACCTATCAGCAAATATGTAATAAAGTAAACTTTAACCCTGACAACATCATGTCAGCCCTAAAAAACTGCAACTGAACTCCACTAAAATACCTCAACCTTGATGACGCTGTCCAATTTTTCAATACCACCTTCCTTAAAGTCCTAAACACCCATGCGCCCACAAGATTTACTAGAGTTAAAGCCCAATCCTCCCCATGGCAAAAACAAGCCACTAGATCAGAAATGAAAATCCGAGATAGAGCCTAGAATCACTGGCGCAAGACAAAAAAAAACTCTGATAGACAGAAATTCTGTGAATTACCTAACAAAGACAAAAAATTAATAAAACAGGACAAAATCCTATATTACCAGTCTGCCCTGAACTCCACCTAAAACAACCCTAAACAATTCTGGTCAACCATCAACTCCATCCTCCACCCAGGAAAAGTAGGAACCTCTCCACCAAACTAAACAAACTCCTCTGAAAACATTGTCACCTCTTTCAACACTCACTTCACACAAACCGTTCTATCACTAGCAAAACAACACAACCCCTCTCCCCTATCCCCTCCAACTACACCTAGTAACCTGCCCACTGCATTTGCTTTCTCTCCTATCCCTACCTCCAACATAAAAAAACTCTTATCGAAACTAAAGCCCACAAAACTAGCAGCTGACAACCTCCCAGCTGAGTACCTTAAAACTGCAGCTGAAGCCCTAGCCTACCCAGTTGCAATCCTGATTAACCGATCTTTAAATGAAAGCTATGTCCTTTCACAATGGAAAATATCCCACATTATCCCCATCCACAAAGGTGGGCCCTCCACAGATTTCACCAACTACTGGCCCATAGCAATTCTGTCTCCTCTATCAAAAATACTTGAGAGATGGACTCACTCTCAGGTTCTAGGCTACCTCCTTGCTAGCAACCTCCTATCTAACAGGCAGCATGGTTTCTGACCATACCACAGCACAACTACTGCCTTACTTGCTTTCACTAATACAATCCTTAAACATAAAAACAATGGTTATTTCAGCTCTGCAACTTTCCTAGACCTATCTAAAGCATTCAACATGGTCTCTCATAAACGACTCATCACTTTCCTCAATACTCTATCCTTCTCTCAGTCTGTCACAAACTGGTTCCAGAGCTACCTGACTGACAGCCATCAATCCGTTGTTTGGCATAATGATACATCCCCCAACTCCCTGTCTCAATAGGTGTTCCCCAAGGATCCATCCTTGGACACTTACTCTTCTGCATATTCACTAATAATCCAGCCTCTACTACTAAACAGGCCACTCTCATACAGTACGCAGGTGATTCCACCATCATCTGCTCAGCCCACTCCCTACCTGAACTTCAAAAGACCACACAGGAAGCCTTTTCCTCAGTTGAAACAGCTTTCAGATGCACAATTAATACTTAACCCAAACAAAACAAAACTCCTCATCTTCCAGCCCACAAAACACAATCTAAACACCCACCAATTTAATATTAATGCCAGTGACAACACCATTATCCCCCAACAGATTACACAAAACTTCTTGGAGTTGAAATTGACAACAACCTCAAGTTTGACATCCACATCTCGTTAACCATAAAAAAGTACACAAGAAATACGTGCTTTATACAGAAATAAGCAACTCCTCACCAAAACAGCCAGGATTTCAGTTGCAAATAGCCACCTTATCTCCACCCTACTCTACGCCTCTCCAATATTTACCAACCTAAGGCAAAGTGAGTTAGGTAAACTCAAAACTTGCTACAACAAAATAGCAAGGTTTGCCACTGGCGCAATCTACCGTAGCCACCACTGCACCTCACTTACTGAACTAGGCTGGCTAGAACTCCCTCCCCTCCTTCAATGGTACCAACTCTCACTCACCCACAAACTACTAAATCATCCTCTAAAAGTCCCCTCCCTCCAAAATGTACTCCAACCCTTACAAACCACTAGACCACTATGCTTCAGCAACAAAAATCAATTACAGGTAACTAAAACCAGGAACTCTGCTGGAGAAACTCTCTTCTCCTACTCCATAACAAAATTATGGAATACCCTTCCTCACACTATAACATCTGTCATCATGCACTAACTTCAAAGCTGCTCTAAAATCTCATCTAAGAGAGCACTGGACATGCCCCTTTAACAAACCTCTCCATCATCTCTACCCAACCTCTCTAATCCCTTTCTTCCACCCCTCTACACCCCTCCAACTACCTCAGATTGCAGCCAAATACATTGCTTGTAAACCTATATCTCAGCTGTAATCTTAGCCACTGTTATTCAAGGCTAATAGCTGCTAACTCGGCTATTAAAATACTTGCTAGTCTTTATGGCACCAATGATATAAGTGTTGTACCATTTAACTAAATAATTTAATTTTGAACTGTAACTGTTTACTACTATTGTTAAACAAAACCTACCTATACTTCTTGTAACTTGTAATTAATTGTTGTTTTTAATTGTTTTTATTGTGGAGCTTTTCTCTCCAGGCCTCTGCTGAAAAAGGACCTGTGTCCAGTCGGATTTTCCTGGTCAACAAATGTAAACAATAAATAAATAAATAATTAGGTATGGCGAGAGCCATGCATTTGTGTACGTATTCGTAAAGTCCATTGGTGTGTGATTTGGCGGTCATGCAGCTATTTTCCATTTGCATGGGTGCCTTGAAGTTAGCCACCTCTGTTTCTAGGAGCTGAAAGTTAGCTTTGGAGACGTTTTTCATGGTGGTTACCTTTGTAGGGGGGGGCTGGGTGGGAGGGATGTGGCTTTCCAGCATGATTAGTTTGTGGTCAGATCTAACCAGGGAGGAGTTGACTACTGGTGTAGAGCAACAGTCGCCCATGTTAGTAATGACCAGGTCAGGGATGTTGCTACCTCTAGTGGGGGTAAGAACGAGCTGGTCCAGGGCATTGGAATTAATGAATTCCAGGAAACGTTGAGCAAGTGTATTGGTACACGAGTAGTTTTCCCAGTTAATGGAGGGATATTTGAAGTCACCCAGTATGAGTGTGTTAGGTTGGACCCTAATATTCTCCAGGGTGCTTAGGAACATGGAGTGAGTATTTTGGGACATGATTTGGGACCTATAACAACCTACAACCTGAATCACTGTCTTACCCATTGTTAGCTGCATCTGAAGTATCTCTGATGCATTATGGTGGGCTACCCATTTGGGTGCGTGCGCATCCTTTATGAATATGGAAACACCACCACCTTTGGAGCTTCGGTCCAAGTTCTGGGACCGAATGGTGTGGAATGAGTTATAGCCTGGTAGTGCAGGGGTGCTTTCTGCTGCCTTGAACAAGGTCTCTGTTACAGCACAAATGTTGATGTTCTCCTTTATGAATATGGAAACACCACCACCTTTGGAGCTTTGGTCTAAGTTCTGGGACCGAAAGGTGTGGAATGAGTTATAGCCTGATAGTGCAGGGGTGCTTTCTGCTGCCTTGAACAAGGTTTCTGTTACAGCACAAATGTTGATGTTGTCCATTTTATGGAGTGCTTTGAGTGAGTGCATTTTGAGATTTAGACTTCTAGCATTGAGCAGCATGACTCTGAAATTGCATTTGTTTATAGCTGTTACAGTGGTTATTTGGTCTTTGGAATACTGCCTAAAAACGGCACTATAGGGATGGCAAGAACTTTGGCCAGTATCCGGAAGCCCAGGGTTGACAGATGCAGGCCATCTCTGGCAAAGCATCGAGGTCTGTCAATCATGTCATCCCAGGCCCCTTAGAATGACGTCAGAAACTTAGCCAATTGATGAAATCAATCATTTTCTGCTTGTACTGTGGTATCATTCTGGGTGATGGTAGGATGCTGCTCAGGGCTAGGGTCATACTCGCCTGGGCTACATAATCTGAGAGATTTTCCATGTCTCTTTCTATGTAGTCCAGGGAGGTACATCTCAGGTCATTCACACCCACATGTACAATGACAGAGTCATATTTGTACCTGTTGTTGAGGGACCTGAGTGCCTGCATTATATGGTGAATCCTGGCACCTGACAGGCAGCTGACTGTTACTTTCTCCTTATTCAACCTAGAGAGTGGGACATCAATATGCCTCACTATCGAGTCACCTATGACTAGTGTGCTGGGCGTGCTGTTTTGTCTTTGGGGCTTTGTTTGAGTGGCACACTGTTTAGGAGAGTTATGTGTCTTGTGATTAGTGTTGTGTTGAGGTGGTCGAGTGTGTTCCTGCTTTGGAGGATTCTGCTGTTTGGATAGATTTTTATTGAGAGCCTTCACGAAGGTGGGTGTTTGGCTTGTGTTTTGATATGAAGGCAGTGCTGGTGTGTGTTCTGGAGAGCCATGTGTTCCATGTGGTGTGGTGCAAGTGTTGACATTTTCCTCTTAATCAGCTATTCTGGTCTTGGAGGGAGAGTGTGTGGCTTTCATTTTGGATATATAAGTGCATCTCACGCAAGTCTGAGTGTTGGGAGGTAAGAGGAGAGGGTGGTTGGTGTACATGAGGCAGTTGCTATGTTGCCTCAGGATGTCCAAGTTCTCCAGGATAATAGGAGAATGCACAGGGAACTAAAATTTAGACATGCCTGGAGCGGTGGGCATTAATAATAAGTACTGGAGCTGTTTCCTTGAAGAATGCTTAGTACTGGTAGCACTTTCGTGTGCTACAAAAATTGCTGCAAGAGGTCTGGTATGGTAAAGTGCTAGACTATTAAGCTAGTAAAAGTGCAGGAGAGGAGAGAACTAGCAGATCTAAGGGAAAAATTGAAGAGCAGATGTTGGCACCTCTCAGAAGCTTACAAACAGTCTTGGATACAGCAAATCTGTATCTAGACTAGACTAGTTACATGAAAGGAGGGGAACAAGTGCAATGTGGGCTTTTAAAGCAGAAAATTAAAAAAGATGGAAAAACTGCCCAAATGGCCAATAAACTTCAAATTCTGGGCCAGAAACAACTCCTCTTGTGGTAGATGAGAATTTTGTCTCCATGGAAGTTATATATGTACATCCCTCACATACTGTGTTAGTTTCCTTAAGGATTAAAAAAGTTGTCTAAGTAGACCAGACAATTGCTACATTGTTTTAGGATGCCCATATCTACTAAGCTGGCCATAGGGACATCAGGAAATTGCATATCCATATAGTCAAAACCTGTATTAGGGTTGGGCTATTATGGTTTAGGGCTTGATTTACCAGGGTCACCTGAGTGGTGTCTAGGGTTAAGGATACATGTTAGATAATAACTATGATCTGGTATTAGTGCTGTTCAACTTGATAACTAGCTGCCATAAGCTTAGCTTTGTGTACCACCTTTCTACGTTAGAGGTTAAAGTCCCACGTACTAGCTTTATAATTTCATTTTACAAACTAAATGTTTGCTCCTGTAGAGGCTACTAACTGCCACTGTTTAGTGAGCAGCACACTGCAGAAATATGCCTAATATATAGCAGACAGAAAAAAAAAAGATGAAAACTAACACATATGCCCTCTGACCAATAAACAACTACACTTTGAGCTCCCTGGAGTCCTCCCTATTCAGAGAGACCAAGTAAACACCTGCAACAAGGTGGATAATCGTGGAAGTTGGAAAACCCTATCACTGACCAAATATGTAGATTTAAAGCTAAAGAATATTTGGTTGAAATGTGACAATATTCTGAGGGACTCATGGGACTTTTTGAGAAGTGTGAGACAAGATATGTACACAGATAATATTTCATTCCTTACTATTGACATTTTTCACCAAATCAAAGGTGTAGCCATAGGCGCTGCGTGTACACCTATGTATGCCAATTTAATTTTAGCAAAATGAGAGGACAAATGGGTATAAACTCAGGATGCAACCAAAAATGATTGTTGTACAAAAGGTTCTTGGATGATATTTGTATTTTTGGAACACAACAAATGAGGAAATTCAAGAATTTATAAACTACTTAAACAATAGTATGGATTTCCTAAGGTTCACCCACAATGTAGATGATGATGCCAGGTTAAGATACTTGGACATCAAAATTTATAAAGAAAACAAGAAGTTTCATTCAAAAGTTTACAGGAAAAAATACGTATTCAAATTCCTATTTGCACTATGAGAGTGCCCACCCCATTCATCAGAAAAGAAGTCTTGTGAGAGGGCAGTATATTAGGTCATCCAGAATGACATAAAAAACGGAAGACTTTGTGGTGGAAATGAACACTTTGAACAAGATGTTCAAGCAAAGGTGCTACCCACTTTCCTTGATGGAAGACATAGAAAAGGAAGTGTTAGAGGGCAGAGCTGATAGATTTCAAACAATTTTAGGAAAAAGTCAAGTGGTTAATGAACAGACGAAGTTAGAGGACAATTTCAGTAGTGCTTTAGTGATTGAATTTAATGGAAGCTCCAACCTTATAAGAAACACAATGGTTAAGGAATGGAAAAGATTTTCCACATTTACAGATATAGACCAAATAAAAAAATAAAAATGTTAAAATAGTTTACAAAAATGGGTGCAACCTTAAGAATTTGTTAGAAAGAAATGAAGCAGGAAACCATAGAAACAGGAACCAAAGAAGAAAAGGAACATTTAAATGTGGACACTGTGCTCAGTGTCCATATATTACAAACAGGAAAAAGTGTTCCTTGGAAGAAGACAATTGGTTCTCCAGGAGAAAGAATACAGTAACTGTGAGGACAAAGGAATAGTATATTTGGCAAACTGTGGAATCTGTCAAGCCTTCTATGTTGGGAAGACAGAACGAAAGTTGAAAAGAAGAATTTATGAGCACACGTACGAGATACAAATCAAAAAAGAGACTAATGCGCTCTATAAACATAAGTTGCAATGTGAACAGGCATATTATGAATTTTTTGTACTGGAAAAAGTGAAATATGATGTTAGGGGTGGTTTATGAGACAAAAGAATTGAGTACCGTGAGCTTTGGTGGCAAGTTACGTTGCAAGCCACCAAGCATCCAGGACTCAATGAAAGTATTTTCATTGTTCCCCTCCTCAAATTAAGAGCTGCAAAACTATAGATCCCAAACAGGAATCTAATATTCTTCCTTTACTCAATTATTAAGTTATTAGCTTAAGAGACCTGCTACAACAAAATCGCCAAAGTCGCCACAGGGATATCCTACCGTAGTCATCACTGTTCTTCACTTGCTGAACTGGGCTGGCTTGAACTCCCTCACCTCCTTCAGTGGTATCAACTCTCACTCGCCCACAAACTAGTAAACCATCCACTAAATGTCTCATCCCTCCAGAATCTACTCCAACCCTATCGCACCACCAAACCACTAAGATCCAACAACAAAAATCACTTGCAGATCACTAAAGCCAATAACTCTGCTGGTGAAGCACTATTCTCTTGTGCCATAGCCAAATTATGGAACTCACTCCCATGCACAATTACCTCCGTACCATCATGCACCAACTTCAAAACTTTACTAAAAGTGCACCTAAAAACATGCTGGTTATGCCCTTGCAACTCCCACTCTAATATCATCCACCCCATCCAACTACTACCTTTCTTTCCACTCCACTAACTACCTTGATGATAGCAAGCTCAGATGCTCATAAGCCTAGTACTTATTATACAGCAGGAACTTCTCATTGTTACATTTGTTAATGTCTGTTATGTACTTTACAGATAAAGATTCTAGTTGTCTACTGATGTACTATGTTCTTCATCTGTAAATATGTTTGTAATTAATTGCTATGTTAAATTGTTAATCACTATGTAATCCAATGTAACTACTGTTTGTTTATTTTAACTGTGGAGCTTTTCTCCCCGGGCCTCCACTGAAAATGGACCTACGTCCAGTCGGACACTCCCGGTCAACAAATGTAAATAAATAAAAATAAATAAATAACTAATTTCCATGTCAGGATTGTTATCTCAGCTTGTTTTTCAACAATATATTTTTCAACATAAGATAATGAACTACACTGACGTCAAAAAACTGAAAGAATTTTTAAAGTGTTTTTAGAATGTTTTAAAAGTATTTGTATTTTGTATTTTCCATTTTGCACGTTATTCATTTATTTATTTAACATGAAGATTTTAAACATATTTGCATTAACATGGATAGCTGCTTATTACGGTATTGCTCTGAATTTTGTAAGCATGATTACAACAGTTACTTCATGTAAGTTCTGGGGTCAGAGAAACTCCTAGGAAGCATACATTCTTTATAACAGAAAATGGTAGTTCAACTTTGTTCCACAAGATGGCACTGTATTAAAAGTTGTTTTAGAAAAGGTTTTAAAAGGTTTTAGAGATTGTAAAGTTTAAATTAAAGTAATAAAAGTGACTGTATCAAAGAGTTTGCAGACTTTTAGACAACTGGTATGATATCTTGATTGTTATTATTAGTACAATTAGGTCAACAGTACTTTTTATGCAAGAAATAAGGCATTTAGGATGTGCTTTAAAAGTTTTCATGACATAATTTTCAGTTATGCCTCAGTTACTATGCAGCATGAGACTGGTGGTTTTAAATGTAAATTGATGTATATATATATATATATATATATATATATATATATATATATATATATATATATATATATATATATATATATGCACTGATGTAGTTACCAACCCACATCTGAGGAAGTTTTTGAAACGAAAACGTACTTGCATTTGGAGCGTTAGTGTGATTTCAGTGTTCTTTCCTGGGAAGCAAATGCTTTGATTAAACTATTTTAACAGCTGAAAAGCTTTGTTCCTTGGCGTTTTTATCCTGTGGATTTCTGTGGACTACACTGTTAAATCAACAACTACAAGACTTGACTAAGTAGTCCTGTCTGTAAGCTTCATTGTGTTTTCTTCCAGGGTCTTGGCATACGATCGTGGAAGTTCTTAACGTAAAAGCACAGCAAAAGTAGTCCTCAAGTGCAGATTAACACAAACAACTCAGTCCCTAAAAAGCCCTTTGGCAAGTGAAACAATCTTAGTTTAAGCCTCCCTGTGTGTTTCCCAACTCCCAACTTGGACAGACCAGAGTATTTTTCTCCTGCCACTAGAATAGCCGTCCAAGTCTTGTCAATGTAAAAGCACATGTTAGCTACCCACAACTGAATAGGTACCAGAAACAAATCCAACAACTAGATTCCAGTAACTACAGGGCAATTCAAAGGCTGCACGCCAACAAGGAGGAGCACGCACACCAGTAAGATGAGCAGAGGTGATAAGACTGGGAGGAGATTATAGGGCATGATATATAGGAGGGGTGGGCACCTCAAAAGACTTCAAGTATCCTATTTTAAAAACACAACAGCAATTGGGTGGGTGACTGGGAAAAATTCATAAGAGAGCTAATAAATGAGGACTCACTCAGAAATATGTACAAGCCTAGGCAGAGCACAGAAACCACTTGAAAACCACTAGGTGCCAGGATCCGCCACATAACCCATGCACTCAGGTCACTCCACAACAAGTACACATATGACTCTGTCATTGTCCATGTTGGTGTGAATGACCTGAGACGTACCTCCCTGCACTACATGAAAAGAGACATGGAAGAGCTCTCCGATCTTGTAGCCCAGGCAGGTATGACCCTAGCCCTGAGTAGCATTCTGCTATCGCCCAGAATGATACAGCAGTACAAGGTCAAAATGATTGATTTCAACAATTGGCTAAGCTTCTCATGTCATTCTAAGGGGATCCAGTATCTGTCTGCTTGGGACAACATGGTCGACAGACCACAATGTTTTGCCACAGATGGCCTGCACCTGTCGCCCCTGGGATTCTGGGTACTGGCTAAGGCTCTTACTGCCCCTATAGTGTCTTTTTTAGGCAAGGTTCTAACAAATTCACCACCGTAACAGGAACAAGCAAGCAAAAAATGAGGGTAATGCTACTCAGTGCTAGAAGTCTAAATCTCAAAATACACTCACTCAAGGCACTCCTTAAAATGGAGAACATCGATATCTGTGCAGTGACTGAGACCTTGTTCAAGGCTTCAGAGAGCACCCCTGCACTACCAGGCTATAACTCATACCACACATTTCGGCCATGTAACCTGGACCGAAACACCAAAGGCGGAGGTGTGTCCATATTCATTAAGGATATCCACACCTCCAGGCTAGTTGCTCAGCATAATGCATCCGAGGTTATCCAAGTGCAACTAACTCTGGGCAAAACTACAATCCAAATTGTAGCTTGCTATAGATCCCCCACCATGCCCCAGGATTCCCACTCCTCTTTTCTTGAAGTACTGGAAAATATTAGGGTTCAGCCAAACACCCTAATAATGGGCGACTACAACTACCACACCATTAACTAGGTAAACTACTCGTGTACCAACTCCTTAGCTCAACACTTTCTGGAAGTCATAAACTCCAATGCCCTGGATCAACTTGTCCACACCCCCACCAGGGGCAACAATATCCTAGACCTAGTCATTACCAACATGAGTGACCGGTGTTCCACACCTGAAGTCACTCCTCGTTCGTCCGATCCGACCATAAGCTAATCACCCTTGATATCCACATCCTGCCCCCACCCCCATAAAGGAAACCATGGTAAAAAAAATCTCCAAAGTCAACTTCATGCTTCTTAAGACAGAAGTGGTGAACTTCATGACACCCATGCAGATGGACAATACAGTTACAGCTGCTGAATTCTACACAAATGCACTCTATAAGCACTTACACGAGTGCATGGATCATGCTATCTCAAACAGAACCAAGACGCTATCCTCCAAAAAAAGGAAGCCAATCTGGTGGTCCCCTGCCATAAACAAACTGTACAACAGAAGGAAGAAACTGTTGCAAAAGAGAGTAAAATCCCATGAGTGGAGGAGCTCCCTGGTCAGCCTCAGTAAGAAGCAGAGATCCCTTATAAGATCCTCCAAAGCTAGCTATGAAAACAAAATCACCACTAATTCTAAGGACAACCACAAAGCATTATATAGCTATGTCAAGAATCTCGATGGCAACACCCAGATCTGCTCTGAGTTACAGCACAACGGCACAAAAATTACAGAACCAACTGATATTGCCAACATCCTGGCAGATAGGTTCAGTGCTTACTTTACCCCCCCTCCCCCCTAAAGGACCCATATCTATACAGGAAGAATGCAGAGTCCCTGTAATCACAACTACGCAGGTAAAAGCTGCACTCTCTAAAGCAGAAAACACGGCATCCATGGGACCGGACAACATCCCAGGCTGCGTTTTACACGAACTTCAGAATGAACTGGCTCTCCACTTAAGCACCATGATCAATAATAGCCTTGCATCAGGCTTTTTGCCCACTGAATGGCACACAGCAACAGTTATCCCACTCCACAAAAAGGGAGCCACCACTGATCCCAGGAACTATCGACCTATTAGCCTGACGAGCCTGGTCTGCAAGGCCATGGAACGTATACTCATAGAACTCATAAACAAAGATATTGGTAACCTCCGAATTCTGGATCCCACCCAGTTGAAGTTTGTGAAAGGCAGATCATGCCTCCTGAACCTGAATGACTTCTTTGAGGCAGTCAGCAAAGCCGTAGATGAGGGTAAGGTGGTTCACACAGCCTATCTCGACCTCACCAAGGCTTTTGACACCATCCCCCATTCTGGACCTATAGCTAAACTCTCTAAACTAGGTATAAATCCCTACGTCACAAGATGGGTTCCCAACTGGCTCACTGGCAGAACCCACACTGTAAAAGTTGCAGACTCCAAATCTGACCTCAAAGCAGTGACAAGTGAAGTACCACAGGGTTCTGTCCTGGGACCTCTCCTGTTTGGTATCTACTTCTCTAAAGTACAGGCCAACACAGAATGCCTTTGGCTAATGATGTTCACAGATGTCTGCAAACTAGGAGCCATAGTCAAGTCCCCACGTGATGTGGACATCCTACAGAAGGGCCTCGCTGAGACAGATGCCTGGTGTCAGCGCCATGGCCTCAAACTCAGTGCCAAAAAGTGCAGTGTCATCCCCTTTGGTAAAACCTCTGTACCCATGAACTACCACATAGGCAGCAATCTACTTAACACTGAATGTTTGATAAGAGACCTTGGGACCCAGGTGAACAGTAGTCTCTTCTTTGATAGTCACATCGCCACAGTAGTCAGGAAGTCCTTCTACATGGCACACCTCATCATAAAAGGGTTCTCATCCAGGAAAAAAGAGGTCATTGTTCCCCTCTACTCAACACTCATTAGACCCATTATAGAGTACAACCCCCCCTTTGGAAAATACCTCACAAGACATCTGCAGCAGCTGGAAAGGCCACAGAAGTACCTCACAAAGAGGATTACTGGCCTCAAACAAATTCCCTACACTGACCTCCTCAAAAAACTCCAGCTTTACTCTGTAGCATATCGCCTACTCCAAGGTGATCTCTGCCTAACATATAAAGCTATGTCAAACCCAGAGCTGTTGGACATGCTACACCTAAAGAAATCCCAGTCCCTCCGAGCTACACGCTCTAGGGACCTAAACCTTGTCACCACAATAAACAGGACACGCTGGAGGGATAGATTCCTGTCCCAGAGACTTCCTATACTCTGGAACAAGCTACCCATCTATGTCAAGCAAAGTTCTTCATTAGCACTCTTCAAAACAAATCTTGATGAGTGGATGGGAAATAGTAAATACACCCCAGGGATCACTTCTGTGTCTCTGCTGGACAGTGGCACAGGAAAATAACTTTCTTGAGTGGCGTAAGCTATGGAACCTTGCTGGCTAGGCTTACGTAGGTCCTCGGGCTGATAGCCTAGTACCTATCTATGAGCCTATGAACCTAAAATGCTATACTATTTAAAGCACTGCAACTATAAAAATGCCTACAATTTATAGCTTTGAGTTCAGATACACAACAAATATAACAGGAAACATACAAAACTGATTTAAATTGTAAGATAAAAGTAGTATTTTAAATGTAAATGTAAATCCAGAGAAGTACATGTAATTTACTTCCCTGAGATACAGAATGTTGTCCAAATGCCTGGTTTTCAAGCTTCCATGCGTCCAGCAGTCCCAAGACTATGATGTGTGATGGCTTCTGTAATGTAAAATATCTTCTGCCCAATGATTCTGTTACCACCAGAGTTTGGTGCAACAACTGCAGACCTAACACCTCTGGCCCATGACTTTGTCACCATTAGAGTCTGATACCACAATTACAGTCCTGGCACCTCTGTACCATGACTCTGTTACCATGAGCAGTCTGGTAAACAACTACAGTCCTGGTGCCTGCATCCCATGATTCTGTTACCACCACAGTCTGGTTCACCTGTATTCCTGGCACTTCTAACCTATGATTCTGTAATGACCACAACCTGGTAAAATGTCAGTCCTGGAACCTCTGCACCAAGATAGTTATCACTATGTCCTGCTAGTATTGCAGTCTTGGAGCTTCTGTTCCTATTTTACCAGCCACATCTTGCTAAAACTGCAGCCCTGACACCTCTGCCATGACTCTAAACATCCACAGCCTAGCACAGCGACTGCCTTCCTGGAACTTCTGTACCCATGGTACCACCCACAGCCTTGTACAGCTGCAGCCCTGACATCTCCATACACATGACACTGTCTCCCCCATGGCCTGCTACAGCTGCAGTGGTGATACCTGCCCCCTATGATTTTGTCACCACTCAGATCCTGGTGCAACAACTACAGTGCTGACACCTCTACAACATGACTCCATTATCACCACAGCCTAGCACAACTGCTGCCTGTAACTTCTGCCCCATGACTCTGTCACCACCCTCAGCTTGGTACAACAGCTGTAGTCTTGACACCTCTGGCCCATGACTTTGTCATCATGTGCAGCTTGTTACAACAACTGCAGTCCTGTCACCTCTATCCCATGGCTGTGACACCGTAATGGGCTGGTACAACTATAGTGTTAGCAATTTGCCCCATGATTTTGTTACCACTGCAGCCCGGTACAAGAAATGCAATCCTGACACCTCTGTCCCATGATTGTGTTACCACCACAAGCTTGTACAACAACCGTAGTCCTGGCACTGCTGTCCACTGCCTTTGTTACCTCCACAGCCATGTATAGCTTCAGTCATGGCATTTATACCCATCCTTGTATAACAACATTATACCTGAAACCTCACACATGAGTCTGGCACTGGCCAAAGCATGGTACAATGACTGCAGACTTGCCACCTCTCCTATATCTCTGTTACCACCCATAGCCTTGTGCGACTGCATACCTGGAACTTCTCTGATGACTCTGTTATCACCCATTGTCTGGTACAACTGCAAACATGGCACCTCTCCCATGACTGTGTTACCACCCATGGACTGGTAGAACTGCAGTCCTTGCACCTTTCCCATGACTCTGTTACCACCCACAGCCTAGTTCAACTACAGGGCTGGCACCTTTCCCATGACTATTTTACCACCCACTGCCAGGCACAACTGCAGACCTGCACCTCTCCCATGTCATTGTTATCACCTATGGACTGGTACAACTACAGTCCATGCACCTATCTAATATCTCCATTACCACCCATGGTCTGGTACAACTACAGTCCTTGCACATATCCCATATCTCCATTACCACCCATAGCTTGGTACAACTACAGTCCTAGCCCCTCTCTCATGACTCTGTTACCACCCATGGCCTGCTACAACTACAGTCCTTTCACCTATCCCATATCTCCACTACCATCCATGGTCTGGTACAACTACAGCCCTTGTACCCCTCCCATATCTCCATTACCACCCATGGCCTGGTACAACTACAGTCCTTGCACCTGTCCCATGACTCCACTACCATCCATGGCCTGGTACATCTACAGTCCTTTCACCTATCCCATATCTCCACTACCATCCATGGTCTGGTACAACTACAGCCCTTGTACCCCTCCCATATCTCCATTACCATCCATGGCCTGGCACAACTACAGTCCTTGCATCTGTTCCGTATCTCCATTACCACCCATGGCCTGGTACAACTACAGTCCTTGCACCTGTCCTATAGCTCCACTACCATCCATGGCCTGGTACAACTACAGTCCTTGTACGTGTTCCATATCACCACTACCACCCGCTGCCTGGTACAGCTGCCATCCTTGAACATCTCCCCCTGGCTCTGTCACCACCACAGCCTAGTTCAACTGCACTCATGGCACTGGTCACTCTACTGGTTCCCACAACCATCAGTTGTAAACAAGTGACCAATATACCTAAATTTCTCCATGGCAGGTAGCTCATCTTCTCTTACATGTAGGCAGATATTCATCCCTTTCTATTAGAAAATGACTTCTGATTTGAAGATGATTTTTTTCAATTACTACAATTCAAACTGCAACTTAGACTAACTCAACTGCTCAACATGTATTAAAACAATTAAGAATCAATATGTGCTGCACTCAAACTAATGTGTAGTCTAAATTCATATAGTTCATTTGAGCAGATTCATTTTAAATGGAATCTGATGTTTCTGAAAAGTAAACCTGTCCTGTGTATCATCAAGTTCAACAATTCAAAGAAACAAAATATGTAGTATAGATAAACAGGTTATAATAGCTCTAGAGAAAAGGTAAAAAGTAAAAAACATCAAATACCCAAAGGCATGACAGAAGGCATGTGCAAGTTTCACGTGTAAAGGTATTTATGTAAATAAAAAGAAATAAAAAGTCCTGAAAAATAAAAAATATATTAAATTCATGGGTGAAGTTAGGAAGCACATACACAGATGCGCGCACACACACACACACACACACACACACACACACACACACACACACACACACACACACACACACACACATTAACACTGGGATATATCATACATGTAGCTACTCTGAAAAGGATTAAGTTAAAAGAGCAGGAAATAAAACTACAGCTCTGTCATTTAAATAAGTCTTATTTCACATTGTTCTAATACTAAACAGTAATATATGTAAATGTATATCATTTATCTTCAGCGGTCAAGGGATGCACTTTACTACATGCATTTCTAGGCATGTATATCTTACCAAATGAACAAAAACAGCAGGCTGACTCTACAGAAATAACTCAAATACTCTTAAGATGCAGGCATAAAAGTGTAACAGAAGTAAGTTTTCAGCAATATTTCTCACTTGATAAGAGCTACACGTGCTAATTAGGTTTGAAATCGTTAACGACTTTTCTTAATGGACAAGGGTCAACAATGAATTTAATATTTATCTAATGTCCATATCTGTGGGGTTGTGTAGGGAGCAGCCCCCAGATGGTTGGTGTGGGGGGCTTTCCCCTTGCAAAAAATATGATATAAAATTTTCATTCTCCAAGTTTATTCTTCAGACTTTTCACCAAAGCGTGAAGATGTTAACATGTCAACAACAAGGGTTTTGATATTTTGGACATTCGATTTAAGTTACTAAAGTCACATCACATAAACACATATGTATATATCAGGGCCAAAGCCAGATTAAGGTGAGCTGGCCACTAGGCTAATGGCCCAGTGCTCGGTGAAGGGCCAGGACTTGCAATAAATTAAAAAATAGTTTCATTTGCTCAAAGCATCAGCCAATGAAAGAACTGACATGTACAGCAATGAGGAAATTGGCGTGTGATTTGAGTGTACTATTGAGATGGAAATGGAGGTTCCTTTTCTACAGCACAATGAGACAGAACAGGAGATTCTTTGTTTTTTTTTTTTGCCAACAAATGAGAATAATTAGCCAAGCTTTTTTTTGCATTTACTGATAAACATTTTTTTTCATTGAATGATAGAGCTTGCCAAGCCATTTTTTTGCAGCAACTATGCAGGAAGATACACTATCTAGATGTATGCATATTAACTGACAGAGGGTCTTTTTTGCATCAAACAGGAAGATTAGTCAAGCAGCTTTTTTGCAGCAACCACATGGGATGTTATACCATCTACAGCCATGTCTAATTGATAGCAGATTTTTTCTGCACTGAACAAAAAGATCAGCCAAGCTCTTAGATGTGTGTGTGTGTGTGTGTGTGTGTGTGTGTGTGTGTGTGTGTGTGTGTGTGTGTGTGTGTGTGTGTGTGTGTGTGTGCAGATGTGCGCGCCTGTGTGCACATGCGCATGTGTGTGTGTGTAAAATGCCCTGCACAGGCACAAAATCTGTACCTTAGGAATAGGAGGAAAGATCCTTAATCCAGCTGCCACATCCCTATTAACTTCATAGTCTTTGTGGTTCAAAAATGTATGTTGATTCAAAACTCATTCTTCTGTTCACATTTTAGCTGATTTAGCGTAGTCTGCTTTTACCTGTGTTCAGTTTTGCAGAACATCTCTGATTTTACCTCATATTTAAGTGAGGAAGTCACTTAAACAGACAGTGCATTGGGGCAACTGAAAATTTAGGCTGTGATCATCAATTGTCACTTGTACTGCAAGCTGAGTAACTGCCTATGAACCAGAGTAGTTGTGGTGTAAAGGAAGGAAAACAATTGTAGCAAATAAGAGTGTCATCATAAGAGCCATGTTCTTTGGATGTGATCCTTGGTTTCCTTAATGATGACGTTGTATTTATTATTTAGCTGTGAATAAATTGGATGGCATGAAGACTATAAGTCTAATGTTTATATTATAACGAAGAATAATTTTTAATTTAGCTTGTTTTTTACAGGCACATATGGGAAATGCAATGCAGATGATTAAGGCTATGAGTTGTTAAAGAGATGGCTCCTGTAGTACATGGTGTGATCCCATCAGCATCCAGTGGTCGTTTATGTGACTCTGCCAAGTTACTTCACCATACAGTACTCCTACTCTGCTCTTGGAAAGGGACACTTGTGTTCAGTTAGGTGCCAAGGCTGTTATCAAATACTTTACATATTTGCCTTTTGAATTTCTCCACCCTTTGTGCAGACACTACTTACTACTTTATTATATGCAATTTGTAGTCAAATGGGATGCCAGTTCCATTTTCATTAAATGCAAGTTTCAAGGGAAGAGACATTTACTATTTCTTCTTCTTAGCCTGTTTTCAGTATGAGTGTTTGTTTAGAAAATGGCTGTCAGTGGTTTTTTTTTAATTTTGAAATTAATGTTTTTAATAAAATCCAAATCTCCATGATATCTCCATGATAACTGTAAAAGTAAATAAGAAAATAGTGTGTACACTGACAGGTTTAAGAAGTGCACATGGTAACTGTGAGAGACAGCCAAGTAATTCCTTATTGATGTGGCTAGCAGGGGCTTGATTTATTATCCAGCATAAAGCCACAGCTGTAAATGATCCAACAGTCTTGACTCTTGGTGTGCATGTTGAAACAATAAAGTAGTCTGGAGAGGTCCAGAGTCATGTCAAATGGGATAGCTATTCTTGATGACAAAGAAGACATAAGGAGGTCAAAAGTGAGATGTAGGTGTCCTGTAAGCATGCAAGCCCACTACCCCCAGAAAAAAACATTGCAGTAATATTTCTGATTTTGTATGACCTGTGGGTTGTTGAACAAAAGCTGCTGCAGCATTTGTATGGTCTTGGATTGATTTGTTTTATGCATTGCACTGGATCATTAGTTAATTCATTATTGAAATGCTCACACCCACAGAAGTACAGATAAGTGCAGGGCAGAAAGCAAATAACAAAAAACACAAACGGCCCACACTCTTAGTCAGCTCTCCATTATTTAATATCTATATATATATATCTATATATCTGTATACATCTATATATACAAATAACATGACATAATTATCTCAATAAGTTCAATATATCCTCATAAATTAAGGGATATAAACAAAAACAAAACACCCAAAGGTAAATTGTAATAAACATAGCATACTGGTTTCGGCATTAAGCCTTCATCAGTGCAATAACATCAGTCATCCCAATCACATTAACTACATCTCCCTTTGCTGCAATTTGTCATTACAAATGTTCATTAAGACCTGGTGAAAATAAACCACCCAACATAATAATCCACATTTCTGTTTATGATCCAACAAAGAATGCCATCCAACATTATTATTCTTATTTAAACATATTTTGTCAGTGATAATAGAAGTAAATTTTGCTGAGGCATGTTTCATAGTATGTTTATATAAAGCATTGGTAGTTCTGGCACATCTGATATCACTCAAATGTTCTGACGTCCTGAATTTTAAAGGACGGGATGTAAGTCCCACATAAAATGAGTTACATATGCAAGTGGCTAGATATATTACACAGTTGGTGCTACAATTTCCATGCACCAAGGTATCAAAAACGTATGTATTCTAAGATGTAAATTGTTTATCATTCCTAGAAAACTTACAAAAAGTACAGTGTCCACAACCTATTACTATTTTCCGTTTCATGTATGAAAAAAGACATTTTGGGGGTTTCGATTCCCTTAACCTGTCATCCATTAGCAAAATATCCCAATGTTTATGAATTAAATTCATAAAAAAATGATGTATTATTTCCAAAATTGGTAATAGATATAAGTGGTTGCTTGGCCTTATTCCTAACCTGGTACTGTAATAATGTTGATCTATGCACTCTAGTTGCATGATTTAGCTCTTACATCTAAAACAAACTGAAATAATTTACAGTGATCATTTTTATCACTGTTAGACATATAATACATAAAAGTCAATGAAGTTGCAGTACTTATTGAATACGAATGCTGGCAGATTATAATGACAGCAGTCTGAGTGATCTTTTACAGTTGAAATGTTCTGAAATGGACACTTTAATCATTACTGGTTCATAGATTTTCTTTTGTTGTTTACAGGGAAAAATGCTGAAAACTACAAATTTAAAACATACTCCAACCAATGTTACTGTATTAAACAAGAAATAGTATTTATTTATTTAGCTATTCATTTGACATGTGTTTACTGGGGAAGTCTGACTGAGCTGGAGTGCCCATTTGCAACAGAACCCGAGGGAGAAATGCTCCAGAATCACAAAATCAGTTACTGATATTTTAAATCACAAAATATCAAGTTACACTACTAAACTCAGAAGTGAGAAAATGTTGTAATGAGAAAACATAGATCAGATGTTTCATAGGAGAGTACAATGAAAAACAATAACGTGAATTGAAGAGAATACATGAGGAAAAAACAATTTAGCATATTGATTACTGCATAAATTAATAAGTGATAAATGAGACCTGAGAGAATTAGCCTATCAGGGCAGTGAACTGCATACACCTGGTAATTGAACTGACTGTGACACACCAGTTATAGGGCAAAATTGGTCTCAGTCCTGTCAGGTCACTGAACTGCGTCCACTTGGTAATGGAACTGATTGTGACACAGCAGTTATAGGGCAAGACTGGTCTCAGACCTGTCAGGGCACTGAACTGCGTCCACCTGGTAATGGAACTGACTGTGACATACCAGTTATAGTGCAAGACTGGTCTTAGTCCTGTCAGGACAATGAACTGCGTCCACTTGGTAATTTATTTATTTTTATTTATTTATTTTATTTATTTAACATTTGTTGACTGGGAAAGTCTGACTAGGTTTCACACAGCCTGTTTTCAGTGGAGGCCTGGGGAGAAATGCTCCAGATGCATGTCTTTGGAATGTGGGAGGAAACCGGAGTACCTGGAGGAAACCCACGCGAACACAGGGAGAACATGCAAACTCCACACAGAAAGCACCCCAGCTGAGAATCAAACCGGAAAACCTCTTGCTGTGAGGCAACAATGTTAACTGCTGCACCACTGTGCCGCCCAATGGATCTGACTGTGACACACCAGTTATAGAGCAAGACTGGGCTCAGTCCTGTCAGAGCACTGAACTGCATCCACTTGGTAATGGAACTGACTGTGACACATTAGTTGTAAGGCAAGATTGGTCTCAGTCCTGTCAGGTCACTGAACTGCATCCACCTGGTAATGGAAATGACTGTGACACACCAGATATAAGGCAAGACTGGTCTCAGCCCTGTCAGGGCATTGAACTGCATCCTCTTGGTAATGGAACTGATTGTAACAAAGCAGTTATAGGGCAAGACTGGTCTCAGACCTGTCAGGACACTGAACTGCGTCCACTTGGTAATGAAACTGACTGAGACACACCAGTTAAAGGGCAAAACCGGTGTCATTCCTGTCAGGGCACTGAAATGAGTACACTTGGTAATGGAACTGACTGTGACACACCAATTATAGAGCAAGAATGGTCTCTACCCTGTCAGGGCACTGAACTGAGTACACTTGGCAATGGAACTGGCTCTGACACTCCAGTTATAGGACAAGACTGGTCTTAGTCCTGTCAGGGCAATGAACTGAGTACACTTGGTAATGGAACTGACTGTGACGCCCCAGTTATAGGGCAAGATTGGTCTCAGCATTGTCAGTGTACTGAACTGCGTCCACTTAGTAATGGAACTGACAGTGACACACCAGTTATAGGGCAGGACTGGTCTAAGTCCTGTCAGGGCACTGAACTGCGAACACTTGGAAATGCAACTGAGTGTGCCACACCAGTTATACGGGAAGACTGGTCTCAGTCCAGTCAGGGCAGTGAACTGCGTCAACTAAGTCATGAAACTGACTGTGACACACAGTTTTAGGGGAACACTGGTCTTAGTCTTGTCAGTTCACTGAACTGCGTACACTTGGTAATGAACTGAATGTGACACACCAGTTATAGGGCAAGATTGGTCTCAGTCCTGTCAGGGAACTGAACTGCGTACACTTTGTAATGTAACTGACTGTGACACACCAGTTAATGGGCAAAACTGCTGTCAGTCCTGTCAGGGCACTGAACTGCGTCCACCTGGTAAAGGAAATGACTGTGACAAACCAGTTATAGGGCAAGACTGGTCTCTGTCCATTCAGAGCACTGAACTGTATCCATTTCATAATGGAATTGACTGTGATACACCAGTTATAGGGAAAGACTGGTCTCAGTCCTGTCAGGACACTGAACTGCGTACACTTGGTAATGGAACTGACTGTGACACACCAGTTATAGAGCAAGACTGGTCTCAGTCCTGTCAGAGCACTGAACAGTGTACACTTGGTAATGGAACTGAATGTGACACACCAGTTATAGGCAAGACTGTTCTCAGTCCTATCAGGGCACTGAACTGTGTACACTTGGTAATGAAACTGACTGTGACACACCAGTTATAGGGCAAGACTGGTCTCAGACCTGTCAGAACACTGAACTGCGTACACTTGGTAATGAAACTGACAGTGACACACCAGTTTTAGGGCAAGACTGGTCTCAGTCCTGGCAGGGCACTGAACTTTGTACACTTGGTAATGGAACTGATGGTGACACACCAGTTTTAGGGCAAGACTGGTCTCAGTCTTAACAGGGCACTGAAATGCGTACACTTGGTAATGGAACTGACTGTGACAAACCTGTTATATGGCAAGACAGGTCTCAGTCCAGTCAGGGTACTGAACAGTGTACACTTGGTAATGGAACTGACTGTGACACACCAGTTGTAGGGCAAGATTGGTCTCAGCCCTGTTCAAGGGCACTGACCTGCGTCCACTTGGTAATGGAACTGACTGTGACACACCAGTTATAGGGAAAGACTGGACGCATGCTGTCAAGGCACTGAAGAACTTCAACTTGGTAATGTAACTGACTGTGACACACCACCTGTAGGGCAAGAGTGGTCTCACTCCTGTTAGGGCACTGAACTGCATCAACATGGTAATGAAACTGACTGTGACAAACCAGTTATAGGGCAAGACTGGTCTCAGTCCTATCAGTTCATCGAACTCTGTACACTTGGTAATGGAACTGATTGTGACACACCAGTTAAAGGACAAGATTGTTCTCAGTCCTCTCAGGGCACAGAAATGCATCCACTTGATAATTGAACTGATGGTGATGCATGAGTTTCAGGGCAAGATTGGTCTCAGTCCTGTCATGGCACTTAACTGCGTCAACTTGGTAAAGGAACTGACTGTGACACACCTGTTATAGGGCAAGACTGGTCTCAGTCCTGTCAGGGCACTGAACTGCATCAACGTGGTAATGAAACTGACTGTGACACACCAGTTATAGGACAAGATTGATCTCAGTCCTGTCAGGGTACTGAACTGCGTACACTTTGGATGGAACTGACTGTGACATACCAGTTATAGGCCAAAACTGGTTTGAGTCCTGACAGGGCACTGAACTGCGTCCACATGGTAATGGAACTGACCGTGACACACCAGTTATTGGGCAAGATTGGTCTCCATCTTCTCAGGACACTGAACTGCATCCACTTGGTTATGGAACTGACTGTGACACACCAGTTATAGGGCAAGACGGGTCTCATTCGTATCAGGGCAATGAACTGCGTAAAATTGGTAATGGAACTGACAGTAACCAAGCAGTTATAGGGCAAGATTTGTCTCAGTCTTGTCAGGACACTGAACTGAGTGAATTTGTTAATGGAACTGACTGAAACACACCAATTATAGGGCAAGACTTGTCTCAGCCCTGTCAGGGCACTGAACTGAGTACACTTGGCAATGGAACAGGCTGTGATACTCCAGTTATAGGACAAGACTGGTCTCAGTCCTGTCAGTGCACTGAACTGTGAACACTTGGTAATGAAACTGACTGTGACACACCAGTTATATGGCAATAATGGTCTCAGTCTGTCAGGGCACAGAACTGCACACACTTGTTAATGGAACTAACTGTGACACACCAGCTATAGGGCAAGATTAGTCTCAGTCCTGTCATGGTAGTGAACTGTGTCAACTTGGTAATGAAACTGACTGTGACACAACAATTTGCGGGCAAGATTGGTCTCAGTCCTTTCAGAGCAATGAACTGCGTACACTTTGTAATGGAACTGACTGTGACTCACCAGTTAAAGGGCAAGACTGGTCTCTGCCCTGTCAGGACACTGAACTGCATCCACCTGGTAATGGAAATGACTGTGACACACTAGTTATATGGCAAGACTGGTCTCAGCCCTGTCTGGGCACTGAACTGCGTCCACTTGGTAATGGGACTGATTGTGGCACACCAGTTATAGGGCAAGACTGGTCTCAGACCTGTCAGGGCACTGAACTGTGTCCACTTGGTAATGGAACTGACTGTGACACACCAGTTATAGTGCAAGACTGGTCTCAGTCCTATCAGGGCACTGAACTATGCCCACTTGGTAATGGATTTGACTGGGACCCACCACTTATAGGGCAAGACTGGTCTCAGTCCTGTCAGGGCACTGAACTGCATCCACTTGGTAATGGAACTAACTGTGACACACCAGCTATAGGGCAAGACTGGTCTCAGTCCTGTCAGGGTAGAGAACTGTGTCAACTTGGTACTGAAACTGACTGTGACACCCGAGTTCTAGTGCAAGAGTGGTCTCAGTCTTGTCAGTTGAATAAACTTCATACACTTGGTAATGAAACTGACTGTGACACATCAGTTTGTGGACAAGATTGGTCTCAGTCCTGTCAGGGCAATGAACTGCATCCACTTGGTAATGGCACTGACTGTGACACACCAGTTAAAGGGCAAAATTGGTCTCAGTCCTGTCAGGTCACTGAACTGCGTCCACCTGGTAATGGAAATGATTGTGACACACCAGTTATAAGACAAGACTGGTCTCAGCCCTGTCAGGGCACTGAACTGCATCCACTTGGTAATAGAACTGATTGTGACACACCAGTTATAGGGCAAGACTGGTCTCAGACCTGTCAGGGTACTGAAATGTGTCCACTTGGTAATGGAACTGACTGTGACACACCAGTTATAGTGCAAGACTGGTCTCAGTCCTGTCATGGCACTGAACTGTGTCCACCTGATAATGGAAATTACTGTGACACACCAGTTATAAGGCAAGACTGGTCTCAGTCCTGTCAGGGCACTGAACTGCGTCCACCTGGTAATGGAACTGATTGTGACACACCAGTTATAGGGCAAGACTGGTCTCAGACCTGTCAGGGCACTGAACTGCGTCCACTTGGTAATGGAACTGACTGTGACACACCAGTTATAAGGCAAGACTGGTCTCAGTCCTGTCAGGGCACTGAACTGCATCCACTTGGTAATGGATCTGACTGTGACACACCAGTTACAGGGCAAGACAGGTCTCAGTCCTGTCAGAGAACTTAACTGTGTCCACTTGGTAATGGAACTGACTGTGACACATTAGTTGTAGGGAATGACTGGTCTCAGTCCTGTCAGGGCACTGAAATGCGTCCACTTGGTAATGAAACTAACTGCGACACATCAGCTATAGGGCAAGATTGGTCTCAGTCCTGTCAGGGTAGTGAACTGTGTCAACTTGGTACTGAAAGTGACTGTGACACACCAGTTCTAGTGCAAGACTGGTCTCAGTCTTGTCAGTTTAATAAACTACATACACTTGGTAATGGAACTGACTGTGACACATCAGTTTGTGGGCAAGATTGGTCTCAGTCCTATCAGAGCAATGAACTGCGTACACTTTGTAATGGAACTGACTGAGACACACCAGTTAATGGGCAAAACTGGTGTCATCCCTGTCAGGGCACTGAAATGAGTGAACTTGGTAATGGAACTGACTGTGACACACCAATAATAGGGCAAGACTGGTCTCTGCCCTGTCAGTACACTGAAGTGAGTACACTTGGCAATGGAACTGACTGTGACACACCAGTTTTTGGGCTAGATTGGTCTCAGTACTGTCAGGGTACTGAAATGTGTCCACTTAGAAATGGAACTGACTGTGACACACCAGTTATAGGGCAAGACGGGTCTCAGTCCTGTCAAGGCACTGAACTGCGAACATTTGGTAATGGAACTGACTATGACACACCAGTTATAGGGCAAGATTGGTCTCAGTCTTGTCAGGGCACTGAAATGCGTCCACTTGGTAATGGAAGTGACTGTGACACACCATTTATAGGGCAAGACTGGTCTCAGTCCTGTCAGGGCATTGAACTGCGTCACCTAAGTCATGAAACTGACTGTGACACACACTTTTAGGGGAAGACTGGTCTCAGTCTTGCCAATTCACTGAACTGCGTACACTTTGTAATGTAGCTGACTGTGACACACCAGTTAATGGGCAAAACTGCTGTCAGTCCTGTCAGGGCACTTAACTGCATCCACCTGGTAAAGGAATTGACTGTGACACACCAGTTATAGGGCAAGACTGGTCACAGATCTGTCAGGACAGGTAACTGCTTCCAAGTGGTAATGGAACTGACTGTGACCCACCAGTTGGAGGGCAAGACTGGACTCTGTCCAGTCAGAGCGCTGAACTGCATACAGTTGGTAAAGGAACTGACTGTGACACACCACTTAAAGGGCAAGACTGTTCTCAGTCCTGTCAGGGCACTGAACTGCATCCACTCGGTAAGGGAACTGACTGTGAAAGACCAGTTATAAGGCAAGACTGCTCTCCGTCCTGTCAGGGCACTGAACTGCATCTACTTGGTAATGGAACTGACTGTGATACACCAGTTATAGGGCAAGACTTGTCTCAGTCTTGTCAGTGCACTGAACTGTGTACATTTGGTAAATGAACTGACTGTGACATACCAGTTATAGGGCAAGACTGGTCACAGCCCTGTCAGGGCACTGAACTGTGTCCACTGGGTAATGGAACTGACTGTGTTACACCAGTTCTGGGGTAAGATTGGTCTCAGTCCTGTCAGGGCACTGAACTGTGTCCACTGGGTAATGGAACTGACTGTGTTACACCAGTTCTGGGGTAAGATTGGTATCAGTCCTGTCAGAGCACTGAATTGCGTCCACTTGGTAATGGAACTGACTGTGACACACCAGTTATAGGGCAAGACTTGTCTCAGTCTTGTCAGTACACTGAACTGTGTACATTTGGTAACTGAACTGACTGTGACACACCAGTTATAGGGCAAGACTGGTCACAGCCCTGTCAGGGCACTGAACTGTGTACACTTGGTAATGGAACTGAACGTTTTGCACCAGTTATAGGGCAAGACTGGTCTCAGTCCTTTCAGGGCACTGAACTGCATCCACATGGTATTGGAACTGACTGTGATACACCAGTTATAGGGCTAGACTCATCTTAGTCCTGTCAGGGCAATGAACTGCATCCACTTGGTAATGGAACTGACTGTGACACACCAGTTATAAGGCAAGACTGGTCTCAGTCCTGTCAGGTCACTGAACTGCATCCACCTGGTAATGGAAATGACTGTGACACACCAGTTATAAGGCAAGACTGGTCTCAGTCCTTTCAGGGCACTGAACTGCGTCCGCCTGATAATGGAACTGATTGTGACACACCAGTTATAGGGCAAGACTGGTCTCAGACCTGTTAGGGCACTGAACTGCATCCACTTGGTAATGGAACTGACTGTGACACACCAGTTATTGGGCGAGATTGGTCTCAGTACTGTCAGGGCACTGAAATGTGTCCACTTGGAAATGGAACTGACTGTGACACACCAGTTATAGGGCAAAACTGGTGTCACCCCTATCAGGCACTGAGCTGAGTGAATTTGGTAATGGAACTGACTGTGACACACCAATTATAGGGCAAGACTGGTCTCTGCCCTGTCAGTACACTGAAGTGAGTACACTTGGCAATGGAACTGGCTGTGACACTCCAGTTATAGGACAAGACTAGTCTTAGTCCTGTCAGGGCACTGAACTGAGTACACTTGGTAATGGAACTGACTGTGACACACCAGTTAAAGGACAAGACAGGTGTCAGTCTTTGAGGGCACTGAACTGCATACACTTGGTAATGGATCTGACTGTGACACAGCATTTATAGGGCAAGTTGGTCTCAGTCCTGTCACGGCATTGAACTTCGGCCACTTGGAAATGCAACTGACTGTGGCACACCTGTTATAGGGCAAGACTGGTCTCATTCCTGTCAGGGCACTGAACTGCATCAACATGGTAATGAAACTGACTGTGACACACCAGTTATAGGGCAAGACTGGTCTCAGTCCTGTCAGTTCACTGAACTGCGTACACTTCATAATGGAACTGACTGTGACACACCAGTTATAGGACAAGATTGGTCTCAGTCCTGTCAGGGCACTGAACTGCGTCCACTTGGTAATGGAACTGAATGTGACATACAAGTTATAGGGAAAAACACAGGTCTCAGTCCTGTCAGGACACTGAACTGCGTCCACTTGGTAATGGAACTGACTGTGACACACCAATTATACGGCAAGGTTGGTCTCCATCTTGTCTGGGCACTGAACTGCATCCCCTTGGTAATGGAACTGACTGTGACACACCAGTTATAGGGAAAGACTGGTCCCAGTCCAGTCCTAGCACTGAACTGCATACACTCAGTAATGGAACTGACTGTGACACACCAGTTATAAGGCAAGACTGGTCTCAGTCCTTTCAGGGAATTGAAATGCGTCCACTTGGTAATGGAGCTGACTGCCAAACACCAGTTGCAAGGCAAAACTGGTCTCATTCCTGTCAGGGCAATGAACTGCATAAAATTGGTAATGGAACTTACAGTAACCCAGCAGTTATAGGGCAAGATTGGTCTCAGTCTTGTCAGGGCACTGGACTGTGTACACTTACTAATGGAACTGACTGTGCCACACCAGTTATAGGGCAAGACTGGTCTCAGTCCTGTCAAGGCACTGAACTGCGTCCACCTGGTAATGGAACTGATTGTGACACACCAGTTATAGGGCAAGACTGGTCTCAGACCTGTCAGGGCACTGAACTGCGTCCACTTGGTAATGGAACTGACTGTGACACACCAGTTATAAGTCAAGACTGGTCTCAGTCCTGTCAGGGCACTGAACTGCATCCAATTGGTAATTGGACTAACTGCGACACATCAGCTATAGGGCAAGATTGGTCTCAGTCCTGTCAGGGTAGTGAACTGTGTCAACTTGGTACTGAAACTGACTGTGACACACCAGTTCTAGTGCAAGACTAGTCTCAGCCTTGTCAGTTCAATAAACTGCATACACTTGGTAATGGAAGTGACTGTGACACATCAGTTTGTGGGCAAGACTGGTCTCTGCCCTGTCAGTACACTGAAGTGAGTACACTTGGCAATGGAACTGGCTGTGACACTCCAGTTATAGGACAAGACTAGTCTTAGTCCTGTCAGGGCACTGAACTGAGTACACTTGGTAATGGAACTGACTGTGACACACCAGTTATTGGGCGAGATGTGTCTCAGTACTGTCAGGGCACTGAAATACGTCCACTTGGAAATGGAACTGACTGTGACACACCAGTTATAAGGCAAGACTGGTCTCAGTCCTGTCAAGGCACTGAACTGCGAACATTTAGTAATGGAACTGACTGTGACACACCAGTTATAGGGCAAGAATGGTCTCAGTCCTGTCATGGCACTGAAATGCGTCCACTTGGTAATGGAACTGACTATGACACACCAGTTATAGGGAAAGACTGGTCTCAGTCCTGTCAGGGCAGTGAACTGCGTCACCTAAGTCATGAAACTGACTGTGACACAAACTTTTAGGGGAAGTGTGGTCTCAATCTTGCGAATTCACTGAACTGCGTACACTTGGTAATGGAACTGACTTTGACACATCAGTTTTAGGGTTAGATTGTCTCAGTCGTGTCAGGGAACTGAACTGCTTACACTTTGTAATGTAACTGACTGTGACACACCAGTTAATGGGCAAAACTGCTGTCAGTCCTGTCAGGGCACTGAACTGCATCCACCTGGTAAAGGAATTGACTGTGACACACCAATTATAGGGCAAGACTGGTCTTAGTCCTGTCAGGACACTTAACTGCTTCCAAGTGGAAATGGAACTGACTGACACACCAGTTGTAGGGCAAGACTGGACTCTGTCCAGTCCCCGGGGGGGGGGGGGGTGGGGGGGGGGGGGGGGGGGGGGGGGGGGGGGGGGGGGGTGGGGCCCCCCCCCCCCCCCCCCCCCCCCCCCTCCCCCCCCCCCCCCCCCCCCCCCTTTAATCTTTTTTTCCCCCTTTAAAAAAAGGTTTTGGGGTTTAAAGGGAAAACTGGACCTGTGGGGCAACCCCCCCAAAAAGGGTTATAAAAAGGGCAAGGGAAACCCTTTTTGGTCTTCCCCCGTTTCCTTTGGGGCCCGGGCAAAACCCTTTTAACTGCGTCCACCTTTTGGGT
>NC_056741.1:72081221-72180434 GCF_019279795.1 Protopterus annectens | reverse complement strand
CTCGCCTGTACAATTTCAGTCATGGCACCTACACCCATCCTAGTATAACAACTGCATACCTGGCACCTCTCTCAAGACTTTATCACTAGCCAATCCCTGGCCACAGGGACATTAGGAAATTGCATATACATGTAGTCAAGACCTGTATTAGGGTTGGGCTATTATGGTTCCGGGCTTGATTTACTTGGGTCACCTCAGTGCTGTTTAGGGTTAAGGATATATGTTAGATAATGGCTATGATCTGGTATTAGTGCTGTTCAACTTGATAACTAGCTGCCCTAAGCTTAGCTTTGTGCAAAGCCTTTCTGTGTTGGAGGTTAAAGTCCTAAGTATTAGCTGTATAGTTACATTTTACAAACTAAGCATTTGCTACTATACAGGGTACTAGTAACTGTCACTGCTTGGTGAGCAGCACACTGGACAAACATGCCTAATATAAAGTGGACAGTAAAAAAAAAAAACAAAGATGAAAACTAACACATATGCCCTCTGACCAACAAACAACTACACTTTTAGCTCCTTGGAGTCCTCCCATTTCAGAGAGACCAAGTAAACACCTGCCACAAGGTGGATGATTGTGGAAGTTCTTAACGTAAAAGCAGAGAAAAAGCAGTTCTCAAGTGCAGATTAACACAAACAACTAAGTCGCTAAAAAGCCCTTTGGCAAGTGAAACAATCTTAGTTTCAGCCTCCCTGTGTGTTTCCAACTTGCACAGACCAGAGTACCTTTCAACTGTCACTAGAATAGCAATCCCAGTCTTGTTAATGCAAAAACACGCTTTGGTTAGCGAAAATTGAAACACTAACAAATAGACACAAGTTATTGTCATTTTAAGTCTTCCAGTGTATTTCCCACCTCAGACAGATCAGGCTACTTTTTTCCTGCCACTACAATAGCAGTGCAAGTCTTCTTAATGTAAAAGCACACATTAGTTAGCCAAAACTGAATAGGTACCAGAGACAAATCCAACAACTAGATTCCAGTAACTACAAGGCAATTCAAAGGCATGCAAGCCAAAAATGAGGAACACACACACAGATATGCACTTTAAGGATTTCAAAGTCCACTAACAGTCTTAAAGGGATGGCCTTCCCTGTTTCTTCTGTCAGTCACCAGTAAGACAAGCAGAGCAGATAAGACTGGGAAGAGATTATAGGACATGATATACAGGAGGAGTGGGCACCTCAAAAGTCTTCAAGTATCCCATTTTAAAAACACAACATCAATTGGGAGGCTGAGTGGGAAAAATTCATTAAAGAGCTAATAAAGATATAATAAAATGGGGACCCACTCAAAAATGATGTGAATGCCTAGGCAGAGCACAGAAACCACTTGAAAGGTCTATACTGTTTAAAGCACTGAGACTATAAAAATGCCTCCAATTTATAGCTTTGAGTTCAGATACACAACAATCATAACAGGGAACATACAAAACTGATTTAAATTGTAAGATAAGAGTAGTATTTTAAATGTAAATGTAAATCCAGATAAGTACATGAAATGTAATTCCCTGTGATACAAAATGTAGTCCAAATGCCTTGTTTTCAAGCTTCCAAGCTTCCAGCAGTCCCAAGACTAAGATGTGGGATGGTTTCTGTAATGTAAAATATACTCTGCCCAATTACTGTGTTACCACCACAGTTTGGTGCAACAACTGCAGACCTAGCACTGCTGGCCCAAGACTTTGTCACCATTAGAGCCTGATACAAAAATGTAAGGCCTGGCACATCTGTCCTATGACTCTGTTAACACCACAGCCTGGTAAACAACTACAGTCGTGGTGCCTGTATTCCATGATTCTGTAATGACCACAGTCTGGTTCACCTGTAGTCCTGGCACTTCTAACCCATGAGTCTGTAATGACCACAACCTAGTAAAATTTCAGTCCTGGCACCTCTGTCCAATGATTGTTATCACGAGGTCCTGCTAATATTGCAGGCTTGGAGCTTCTGTACCCATTTTATCAGCCACATCCTGGTAAAACTGCAGCCCTGGCCCTCTGCCATGACTCCTTAGCCATCCACAGGCTAGAACAGCAACTGTCTTTCTGCAACTTCTGTACCCATGTTACCATCCACAGCCTTATACAGCTGCATCCTGGCATTTCCACAAACATGACACTGTTTTCCCATGGCCTACTGCAGCTGCAGTGATGACATCTGTCTCCTATGATTTTGTTACCACTCAAATCCTGGTGCACCAGCCACAGTACTGACACCTCTACAACATGACTCCATTATCACCACAGCCTAGTACAACTGCTGCCTAAAACTTCTGTCCCATGACTCTCTCACCACCCTCAGCTTGGTACAACAGCTGAAATCCTGACACTTCTGGCCCATGACTTTTGCCCCATGGTTCTGCTACCACTGCAGCCTGGTAAAAGAAATGCAATCCTGATACCTCTGTCCATGATTGTGTTACCACCACAACCTTGTACAACAACTGTAGTCCTGGCATTGTTGTACACTGACTCTGGTACTTCGACAACCATGTACAGCTTCAGTCATGGCATCTATACTCATCCTGGTATAACATCACCATAGCTGGAGCCTCTCCCATGACTCTGTCACCAGCCAAAGCCTGGTACAACAGCTGCATACCTAGCACCTCTGCCCATGACTCTGTTACCACCCATGGCCTTATGCAACTGCATACCTGGCATTTCTCTGATGACACCACTACCACCCATTGTCTGGTACAACTGCAAACCTAGCACCTCTTCCATGACTCTGTTACCAGCTGTGGCCGAGTACAACTGCAGTCCTTGCACGTGTCCCATATCTCCATTACCATCCATGGCCTGGTACAACTACAGTCCTTGCACCTATCCCATATCTCCATTACCACCCATGGCCTGGTACAACTAAAGTCCTTGCACCTATCCCATATCTCCATTACCATCCATGGCCCAGTACAACTGCAGTCCATGCACCTATCCCATATCTCCATTACCACCCATGGCCTGGTACAAGTACAGTCCTTGCACCTATCCCATATCTCCATTACCACCCATGGCCTGGTACAACTGCAGTCCTTGCACCTATCCCATATCTCCATTACCACCCATGGCCTGGTACAACTGCAGTCCTTGCACGTGTCCCATATCTCCATTACCATCCATGGCCTGGTACAACTACAGTCCTTGCACCTATCCCATATCTCCATTACCATCCATGGCCTGGTACAACTGCAGTCGTTGCACCTGTCCCATATCTTCATTACTACCCATGGACTAGTACAACTACAGTACCTGCACCTCTCCCATATCTCCATTACCACCCATGGCCTGGAACAACTGTAGTCCTTGCACCTCTCCCATGACTCCATTACCAGCCATGGCCTGGTAGAACTACAGTCCTTGCACCTCTCCCATATCTCCATTACCAACCCATGGCCTGGTACAACTACAGTCCATGCACCTATCCCATATCTCCATTACCACCCATGGCCTGGTACAACTACAGTCCATGCACCTATCCCATATCTGCATTACCACCCATGGTCTGGTACAACTGCAGTCATTGCACCTATCCCATATCTCCATTAACACCCATGGCCTGGTACAACTACAGTCCTTGCACCTCTCCCATATCTCCATTACCACCCATGGCCTGGTACAACTGCAGTCCTTGCACCTCTCCCATATCGCCATTACCACCCATGGCCTGGTACAACTACAGTCCTTGCACCCCTCCCATATCTCCCATGGCCTGGTAAAACTACAGTCCTTGCACCTCTCCCATATCTGCATTACCACCCATGGCCTGGTACAACTACAGTCCTTGCACCTCTCCCATATCTCCATTACCACCCATGGCCTGGTACAACTACAGTCCTTGCACCTCTCCCATATCTCCATTACCACCCAAGGCCTGGTACAACTACTGTCCTTGCACCTGTCCCATATCTCCATTACCACCCATGGCCTGGTACAACTACAGTCCTTGCACCTCTCCCATATCTCCCATGGCCTGGTACAACTACAGTCCTTGCACCTATCCCATATCTCCATTACCATCCATGGCCTGGTACAACTGCAGTCGTTGCACCTGTCCCATATCTTCATTACTACCCATGGACTAGTACAACTACAGTACCTGCACCTCTCCCATATCTCCATTACCACCCATGGCCTGGAACAACTGTAGTCCTTGCACCTCTCCCATGACTCCATTACCAGCCATGGCCTGGTAGAACTACAGTCCTTGCACCTCTCCCATATCTCCATTACCAACCCATGGCCTGGTACAACTACAGTCCATGCACCTATCCCATATCTCCATTACCACCCATGGCCTGGTACAACTACAGTCCATGCACCTATCCCATATCTGCATTACCACCCATGGTCTGGTACAACTGCAGTCCTTGCACCTCTCCCATATCTCCATTAACACCCATGGCCTGGTACAACTACAGTCCTTGCACCTCTCCCATATCTCCATTACCACCCATGGCCTGGTACAACTGCAGTCCTTGCACCTCTCCCATATCTCCCATGGCCTGGTAAAACTGCAGTCCTTGCACCTCTCCCATATCTGCATTACCACCCATGGCCTGGTACAACTACAGTCCTTGCACCTCTCCCATATCTCCATTACCACCCATGGCCTGGTACAACTACAGTCCTTGCATCTCTCCCATATCTCCATTACCACCCAAGGCCTGGTACAACTACTGTCCTTGCACCTGTCCCATATCTCCATTACCACCCATGGCCTGGTACAACTACAGTCCTTGCACCTCTCCCATATCTCCCATGGCCTGGTACAACTACAGTCCTTGCACCTCTCCCATATCTCCATTACCATCCATGGCCTGGTAGAACTGCAATCCTTGCACCTCTCCCATATCTCCATTATCACCCAGGGCCTGGTACAACTACAGTCCTTGAACCTCTCCCATATCTCCATTACCACCCATGGCCTGGTACAACTACAGTCCTTGCACCTCTCCCATATCTCATTTACCATCCATGATCTGGTACAACTACAGTCCTTGCACCTCTCCCATATCTCCATTACCAGACATGGCCTGGTACAACTACAGTCCTTGCACCTCTCCCATATCTCCAGTACGACCCATGGCCTGGTACAACTACAGTCCTTGCACCTCTCCCATATCTCTGTCACCACCCATGGCCTGGTACAACTAGAGTCCTTGCACCTCTCCCATATCTCCATTACCACCCATGGCCTGGAACAACTACAGTCCTTGCACCTCTCCCATATCTCTGTCACCACCCATGGCCTGGTACAACTACAGTCCTTGCACCTCTCCCATATCTCCATTACCACCCATGGCCTGGTACAACTACAGTCCTTGCACCTCTCCCATATCTCCATTACCACCCATGGCCTGGTACAACTACAGTCCTTGCACCTCTTCCATATCTCCATTACCACCCATGGCCTGGTACAACTACAGTCCTTGCACCTCTCCCATATCTCCATTACCAACTATGGCCTGGTACAACTACAGTCCTTGCACCTCTCCCATATCTCCATTACCACCCATGGCCTGGTACAACTACAGTCCTTGCACCTCTCCCATATCTCCATTACCAGACATGGCCTGGTACAACTACAGTCCTTGCACCTCTCCCATGACTCCATTACCATCCATGGCCTGGTACAACTACAGTCCTTGCACCTCGACCATGACTCAGTTACCATGCATGGTCTGGTAGAATCACAGTTCTTGCACCTCTCCCATGACTCCATTACTATCCATGGCCTGGTACAACTCTAGTCCTTGCACCTCTCCCATGCCTCCATTACCATGCATGGCCTGGTACAACTACAGTCCTTGCACCCCTACCATGACCCAGTTACCACACATGGCCTGATAGAACTACAGTCCTTGCACCTCTCCCATGACTCCATTACCATCCATGGTCTAGTAGAACTACAGTCATTGCACCTGCCCCATATCTCCATTACCATACATGGCCTGGTACAACTGCCTTCTTTGAACCACTCCCCAAAGCCTAGTTTAACTGCAGTCCTGGCACCGGTCACTGAACTGGTTCTCACAACCTACATTTTCAAGTAAGTGACCAAGATACCTACATTTCTCCATGGCAGGTAGCTCCTCTTCTCTTGCCTGCAGGCAGATATCCATTCCTCTTGACAACAACAGGAAAATATACAAAAAACAACGAACATCAAGGTTGTTGTTTTTGTTGTTGTGTCTTTTGGCTTTTCCCGGTTAGGGGTCACCACACCGGTCCGCTAATGATAGGCTGAAGATTTTTACGTGCTGAGTTGCCAGCCCTGACGCACAACCTTCAACAAAGGTACGCCCCTTCACACATGTCTTCACACAGAAGACGCTCTAGCTGAGAATTGAATGGGACAATGTCTTGCTGTGAGGCGACAATGCTACTGCAGCACCACCACCTTATGGTCCAAAAATGTAACAAAAAACAGCAGCAAATAATCTCACAGTGGCACAAAACAAGTAAGCACTCTAGTGCCTCGGCTTCACATAAGCCTTGAAGGAGTTAAATATTTGGACAATACCTTGATGTTCGTTGTTTTTTAGATAACCATTCCTTTCTTTTAGAAATGACTTCTGATTTGAAGATGTTTTTTTCTCATTTGCTTAATGTTCATCAATAAAGTATTGGATAGATCACTAATTGTAATAGAAGCCCTAAGTAAATGATGGTATAGTAAAGAGATTATATTGTCTACTTTGGTTTAGATTTAAGATACCGGAATTCAAAGTGCAACTTGGGCTCACACAAAAGCTCAACAAGTATTAAAACAATTAATAATCAATATGTGCTGCAGATAAAGTAATGTGTAGCCGAAATTCATATAGTTCATTTCAGCAGATTCATTTTTAATGGAATCTGATGTTTCTGAAATATAAACCTGTCCTATGTATCATCAAGTTTTACAATTCAATGAAACAAAATATGTAAAATAGTTAAACAGGTTATAACAGCTCTTGGGAAAAGGCAAAAAATAAAAAAAACATCTGTTCTACCCAAAGGCATGACAGAACGCATGTGCAAAGTCCTGACAAGTAAAAAATATATTAAATTATTTCCTTGGTGAAGTTAGGAATCACATACACAGATGCACATGTGCGCGCACACACACACACACACACACACACACACACACACACACACACACACACACACACACACACACACACACACACACACACATTAACACTGGGATATATCATGCATGTAGCTACTCTGAAAAGGATTAAGTTAAAAGAGCAGGAAATAAAACTACAGCTCTGTCATTTAAATAAGTCTTATTTCACATTGTTCTAATACTAAACTAATATACGTAAATGTATATCATTTATCTTCAGCGGTCAAGGGATGCACTTTACTACATGCATTTCAAGGCATGTATATCTTACCAAATGAACAAAAAAGTACAGTTTTGTACCTACCATAAATGTAGATGTTCGAGGATCCACATTGCTGCAGTCCTAACTATTGGGTAGTCCGCTGTCCAGTCGGCCCGAATACCAGGTCAGGCGCATTAGACTGGCGTCAATGCGTCAGGGTACTAATGCGCATGACCGACGTCATATCCTCAGTCTTTTCTTGCCCCAGATGTCAGAAGACCCTGAAAAGATAAGGCCAAAAACCAAAAACTCCCAACATACCTGTACCAATATATATATATATATATACAAAATATACAAAATTAGCAGAATATAACCTCACCTACACAACCACTAAACACAGAGGGAAGGAGGGTAAATTGGACTGCAGCAATGTGGATCCTCGAACATCTACATTTATGGTAGGTACAAAACTGTACTATGTTCTTCATTCCACATTGCTGCAGTCCTAATAGAATCCCAAAGCAGAGGTAAGGGAGGCTGGCAAATCATAAGGAAGCAGGAACTGACAACATGCCCTGCAAAATAGCTGTGGCAAAACCAGCCCTAGACTTAGAGTAGAGAGGAAGGTGATAATGCTTAGAGAAAGTATGTACTGAACTCCAAGTAGCTGCCTCCAAAATATCCTTAGTTGCCACCCCTCAGAAATGCTGTTGAAGTGGCAGTAGCCCTAGTGGAATGAGGCCTAATCCCAGCTGGAATCTCCTTGCCATGATGGGAATAACAAAATGTAATGCAACACCCAATCCATCTAGAAATAGTTTGTTTTGACACAGGCTTGCCCTGAGAACTCAAAGCAAAAGAAACAAACAACTGCTGAGACTGCCTAAAATCCTTAGTCCTGCTCAAATAATAACGCAATTGCCTGTGTACATCTAAAGTGTGCAAAATCTTTTCCCCTTTATTTTGGGGATCTGCATAAAATGTAGGCAAATGAATAGTTTGGTTTAAAGCCACACTAGAAACCACTTTAGGCATAAAGGAAGGATTAGTGCGTAATGATACCCTATCCTTATGAAAAATCAAAAAGGCTCAACCGCCATAAGGGCCTGTAACTCAGAAACCCTTCTTGCAGAAGTAATGGCCAACAAAAAGCAGTCTTCCATGACAAGTATTTCAGTTCAGCAGTAGCTGCAGGCTCAAAGGTTGTAGAGTAAGTTTCTCCAACACAAAATTGAGATCCCAAGCAGGAGTAGGAGCTCTACGTGGGGTCTTATATTCTTTGCCCTCTAAGAAATTGCTTGAACAAAGGATGTGAAAACAATGGTGGGTCACAATCATAGTGAGCTGAAATTGCTGCAGCATGAATCTTAATGGAAGAGAAAGACAAACCTTTGTCCAATAACTCAGTAAGATATTGAAGAGCCACACTCAAATTAGGCTCTGAAATCTCCAAATTCTTTGCTGCAGTCCAAAATAAAAATCTCTTCCATTTTTCTGCGTACACTTTCCTTGTACTAGGTCTTCTGGCTTCCATAATCACATTTAAAACTTGTTGAGGAAGTTGAGACCTGCTGTCTTTCAAAACAGAATATGCCAGGCTGTTAGATGAAGAGAGTGAAGCTTGACATTGAGCAGATGACCGTCCTTCTGAGATAACAGATGAGGAATCAGAGGTAAAGGCCATGGAGGCTTCTTTACCAGACTCCTCAGTAATGGGTACCAGTGCTGCCGAGGCCAATCTGGAGCTATTAAAATCATCCTTGGCTTGTCTTGTCTGACCTTTAGAAGCACCTTTGGAAGAAGAGGCAGAGGTGGAAACGCATACACATGAAGATTTTTCCAACTGAAAGAAAGAGCATCCACTTTCCAAGCTGTGTGATGAAACCTCTTTGTGCAAAACTTTGGCAGCTGGTGGTTTAGTGGAGAAGCGAACAGATCTATGTCTGGAGTTCCCAGGACACTGTCAACCTTTGAAATACATGAAGATCCAGTTTCCACTCGTGGGGATCCATGATTTGTCTGCTTAACACATCTGCTAAGGAGTTCTGTGCTCGGCAGAAACCTTGCCTGAAGAGTTAGTTGCAAGCTGAGCAGTCTCCATAAAATCATTGCTTGCCTGCACAATGGGTAAGAATGTGTTCCCCTTGTTTGTTGATGTACCACATGACAGTTGTGTTGTCTGTTAGAATCAACACCTGCCCTGGAAGAAGTAACTCCTTGAAAGCCATTAATGCAAACTGGACTGCTAACATCTCCTTCATGTTGATATGTAGATGCTGTAGTCTGGCAGGCCACTTGTCTTGTATCCACTTTCCATTTAGATGAGCTCCCCAAGCAATGTCTGAGGCATCTGTCGTTAGAATTTGACGCCTCTGGCGGTCACAGAGAGTCCCTTGTTTAGGTGACATTCCTGAGCCCACCACAAAAATTCCTTTTGAATGCAAGGTATTATTTGAATGACAGTGTCCAAATCCTGGCAGTGCTGTGTCCATACATTTTGAGATACCATTGTAGCTTCCTCATATGCAGTTTGGCATTGGGAAGCACCAGAATACAAGATGCCATGAACCCTAAGGCTTGAAGGACTGTCCTTGCAGTCAGCCCGGACTGAAGAGATAGTTGATGGAAGTAACTGGAAAGATTCTTTTGTTTGTCCGGGGTTAAAAGGCCATCTGGGCTGCTGTATTCAGTCTCACACCCAGAAAGCACATGTCTTGAGAGGGTACTAGACTGGACTTTATTTCGTTCACAGAATACCCTAGGCATCTTAGCACTGCTATGACATATTCCAAATGCTGTAGAAGGTCTTCCTTTTCTTGAGCCAGAATCAGGCAATCGTCCAAGTAAGGATAGATTTGAATTCCTTTCAGCCTGAAGTAAGCTATCACTGGAGCCAGAACCTTTGTGAATACTCTGGGCAGTAGATAAGCCAAAGGGCAATGCAGAGAACTGATAATGAGAATTTCCAGCTCGAAAACGCAGATACTTTCTGCAACTTAGTCTTATAGGCACATGAAGGTAAGCTTCCTTGAGATCTAAAGTTACCATCCAGTGATCTTTGCCCAGCAGAGGTAAAAGCTGTTGTAACGTCAACATTTTGAACTTGGGAATGTCCAGATAAGTGTTGAGGATAGATAAATCCAAAATTGGTCTCCACGTGTTCCCCTTCTTTGGTACTAGGAACAGGCGAGAATAAAATCCTAGGCCCCTTTCTGGCACAGGAACCGGCTGAATGGCCCCTATTTGGAGTAACTGAGAAATTTGCTTGTGAGCCTCCTGTCTTTGTAGAGGAGGAATGTCTGGCATGCCTTTGAAAGGAGGCAAGGTATGGAAATAAAACCTGTAACCGTGGTGAATGATATCCAGAACCCATCTGTCTTGGGTAATTAAATCCCAATTTTCTTTGAAAAGAGACAGTCTTCCTCCCAACGGTGCTGCCAGGCGAGAATGAACTGGCAGCTGAAAAGGCAGGTCATCGGGTCTGCTTACGAAAGGACTGACCCCTGCCCTCACCAGAAGTCTGAGCAGGGGAACTCCCTGTTCTAGGCCTAAAAGAACCCTGAGCTCTGCCCCTACCATGTCTAGACCTACCCCTAGACTGGGAATCATAAGCAGGATAAGTCCATCCCTTAGCAGGCCAATTTCTACTAAACTTCGGAGGCTGCACCTGCAAGAAATCTTTAACAGTTTGCATAGACTTAGCCTTGTCCTCCATTTTCTTCAAAACTGCTTCTACAGGCGAACCAAACAACACATCAGACTGCAAGGGAGCATCCAAAATCCGTGTCTTAACATGCTCAGCTAAATTCTGATCTCTCAACCAGGCGTGCCTACGAAGAACAGAACCAGTGGCAGCCACCCTGGAGGAGGCCTGCACAGCATCAAAACCACATTGCAAGAATGTTTACCCACCTGTTCAGACACATGAACTAAATCCTGCAACTCTTTACACTCAATACCTTCCGCCAGAGCATCCACCTTAGATTTCAACTGTGAAAGAAGATAATTCTGATATTTTAACATGTGAAACTGACAATTCAATGCCCTCATGGCCAAAGTGGAAGAAGTATACACTTTCTTTCCCCATCTATCCAAAGCCCTTGCCTCTTTATCAGGAGGGACAGGATTTTTAACAACTGAGGCCTTCACACCTTTAGGCCCCTGAGAGACAGTTTCGGGTCTGCCCTAGGACTCTTAAAAGATACTTATGAGCTTCAGGCACCCTATAATACCTATCCGGTTTAACTGGGGCAGGAGGCAAAGAATCAGGATTCAGGGAAGCCTCTGCAAAAACATCTTCCACCACACTCAAAACAGGAGGTATAGCTAAAGGCCTATGCTGGGGTAAAAACAAGAATTCCCTAAGCCTTTTCCTGGAATCAGAGAAATCTTGACCTTCCCATTTAAAATGCTCCCTCATGGAATGCAGAGTCTCTGAAAATGAAAAATCCTCAGGAGAAGCTGAAGGAGTAGAATCATCCACATCAGAATCAGAATAAGGAGGGTACTCCTGCAAGTCTTCAGCCGAAGACTCAGAAGCCTCCGAGCATTGCTCAAAACTCTCAAACTCAGGTTCCACCCTAGGCCTCTTGTCAGGAGGGGGCATAGAACCCCTTATCATAGTAATCAAATCCTCTGCCATTTTAAGCATATGTTTCTTAGGCAAAGACCCTGAAGCACTAGGAGAAACCCCCACTGAAGCAAAACTCGGCCTGCCCTCAAAGCAGCCTTGGAAACAGAAGGGAGGCTCTGACCACCTTAGGAAGAGGGAAGAACAGCCACCTGAGAAGCCCCCTCAGCCTGGCCTACTTCCTGAGAGGATACATCCTGTAACAGTAAAGTCTCTCCCTGAGACTCCAAAGAAACACCTGGCAAAACCTCCGGCTCCACTGAGCCCTCTAAAGAACCGACGTCTGGGACTGTCGGTTCTTCCCCTCTAGGCTTTGCTGTTTTGTCCTTGCGTTTTTTTTTTTAGCCGAAGCCGGCGTCGGAGCATCCGACGGCATTTTATAATTACAACGCTTCCCAAACACTAACCTGGCACAGTCTAACCTTCTCTTAATAGTGCGTTTGTTAAATCTAGCACAAGAGCGGCATCCAACAACGTCGTGCTCAGGCCCTAAACAAGGTATACACAAAGTATTGTAATCCCTATGAGGTATCTGTTTCCCACAAGAAATACAGTTATTCACTTTTTCTGACATCCGGTTAAATACTGAGGCAAGAAAAACCAAAATATTCCCCACGGGTACTTAGCCAACTTTGATTCGGTCTGAAACTCTGGCTTCAGAAACTTTCAGAACGCCAACCTGCACTCGCAAAATTGCTTCTGCATCGGACCATGCAGCAAAAAAGACTGAGGATATGACGTCGGTCATGCGCATTAGTACCCTGACTGGCGTCAGTCTAATGCGCCCTGACCGACGTCAGCCATATACTTTGGTATTCGGGCCGACTGGACAGCGGACTACCCAATAGTTAGGACTGCAGCAATGTGGAATGAAGAACATCAGCAGGCTGACTCTACAGAAATAACTCAAATACTCTTAAGATGCAGGCATAAAAGTGTAACAGAAGTAAGTTTTCAGCAATATTTCTCACTTGATAAGAGCTACACGTGCTAATTAGGTTTGAAATCGTTAACGACTTTTCTTAATGGACAAGGGTCAACAAGGAATTTAATATTTATCTAATGTCCATATCTGTGGGGTAGTGTAGGGAGCAGCCCCCAGATGGTTGGTGTGGGGGGCTTTCCCCTTGCAAAAAATATGATATAAAATTTTCATTCTCCAAGGTTATTTTTCAGACTTTGCACCAAAGCGTGAAGATGTTAAAATGTCAACAACAAGGGTTTTGATAATTTGGACATTCGATTTAAGTTACTAAAGTCATATACACATAAACACATATGTATATATCAGGGCCAAAGCCAGATTAAGGTGAGCTGGCCACTAGGCTAATGGCCCAGTGCTCGGTGAAGGGCCAGGACTTGCAATAAATTAAAAAATAGTTTCTTTTGCTCAAAGCATCAGCCAGTGAAAGAACTGACATATACAGCAATGAGGAAATTGGCTTGTGATTTGAGTGTACTATTGAGATGGAAATGGAGGTTCCTTTTCTGCAGCACAATGAGACAGAACAGGAGATTCTTTGTTTTTTTTTTTTTTTTGCCAACAAATGAGAATAATTAGCCAAGTTTTTTTTGCATTGACTGATAAAGGTTGTTTTTTTTCAGTGAATGATAGAGCTCGCCAAGCCATTTTTTGGCAGCAACTAAGCAGAAAGATACACTATCTAGATGTATGCATATTAACTGACAGAGGGTCTTTTTTGCATCAAACAGGAAGATTAGTCAAGCAGCTTTTTTGCAGCAACCACATGGGATGTGATACCATCTACAGCCATGTCTAATTGATAGCAGATTTTTTCTGCACTGAACAAAAAGATCAGCCAAGCTCTTAGATGTGTGTGTGTGTGTGTGTGTGTGTGTGTGTATGTGTGTGTGTGTGTGTGTGTGCAGATGTGCGCGCCTGTGTGCACATGCGCATGTGTGTGTGTGTAAAATGCCCTGCACAGGCACAAAATCTGTACCTTAGGAATAGGAGGAAAGATCCTTAATCCAGCTGCCACATCCCTATTAACTTCATAGTCTTTGTGGTTCAAAAATGTATGTTGATACAAAACTCATTCTTCTGTTCACATTTTAGCTGATTTAGCGTAGTCTGCTTTTACCTGTGTTCAGTTTTGCAGAACATCTCTGATTTTACCTCATATTTAAGTGAGGAAGTCACTTAAACAGACAGTGCATTGGGGCAACTGAAAATTTAGGCTGTGATCATCAGTTGTCTCTTGTACTGCAAGCTGAGTAACTGCCTATGAACCAGAGTAGTTGTGGTGTAAAGGAAGGAAAACAATTGTAGCAAATAAGAGTGTCATCATAAGAGCCATGTTCTTTGGATGTGATCCTTGGTTTCCTTAATGATGACGTTGTATTTAGTATTTAGCTGTGAATAAATTGGATGGCATGAAGACTATAAGTCTAATGTTTATATTATAACGAAGAATAATTTTTAATTTAGCTTGTTTTTTACAGGCACATATGGGAAATGCAATGCAGATGATTAAGGCTATGAGTTGTTAAAGAGATGGCTCCTGTAGTACATGGTGTGATCCCATCAGCATCCAGTGGCCGTTTATGTGACTCTGCCAAGTTACTTCACCATGCAGTACTCCTACTCTGCTCTTGGAAAGGGACACTTGTGTTCAGTTAGGTGCCAAGGCTGTTATCAAATACTTTACATATTTGCCTTTTGAATTTCTCCACCCTTTGTGTAGACACTACTTACTACTTTATTATATGCAATTTGTAGTCAAATGGGATGTCAGTTCCATTTTCATTAAATGCAAGTTTCAAGGGAAGAGACATTTACTATTTCTTCTTCTTAGTCTGTTTTCAGTATGAGTGTTTGTTTAGAAAATGGCTGTCAGTGTTTTTTTTTTTAATTTTGAAATTAAAGTTTTTAATAAAATCCAAATCTCCATGATATCTCCATGATAACTGTAAAAGTAAATAAGAAAATAGTATGTACACTGACAGGTTTAAGAAGTGCACATGGTAACTGTGAGAGACAGCCAAGTAATTCCTTATTGATGTGGCTAGCAGGGGCTTGATTTATTATCCAGCATAAAGCCACAGCTATAAATGATCCAACAGTCTTGACTCTTGGTGTGCATGCTGAAACAATAAAGTAGTCTGGAGAAGTCCAGATTCATGTCAAATGGGATAGCTAATCTTGATGACAAAGAAGACATAAGGAGGTCAAAAGTGAGATGTAGATGTCCTGTAATCATGCAAGCCCACCACCCCCAGAAAAAAAAAACAGTGCATTAATACTTCTGATTTTGTATGACCTGTGGGCTGTTGAACAAAAGCTGCTGCAGCATTTGTATGGTCTTGGATTGATTTGTTTTATGCATTGCACTGAAGAATGAGTTAATTCATTATTGAAATGCTCATACCCACACAAGTAAAGATAAGTGCAGGGCCAGAAAGTAAATAACAAAAAACACAAAAGGCCCACACTCTTAGTCAGCTCTCCATTATTTAATATCTATATATATATATATATATCTATATAACTGTATACATCTATATATACAAATAACATGACATAATTATCTCTATAAGTTCAATATATCCTCATAAATTAAAGGATATAAACAAAAACAAAACACCCAAAGGTAAATTGTAACAAACATAGCATACTGGTTTCGGCATTAAGCCTTCATCAGTGCAATAACATCAGTCATCCCAATCACATTAACTACATCTCCCTTTGCTGCAATTTGTCATTACAAATGTTCATTAAGACCTGGTGAAAATAAACCACCCAGTTTAATAATCCACATTTCTGTTTATGATCCAACAAAGAATGCCATCCAACATTATTATTCTTATTTAAACATATTTTGTCAATGATAATAAAAGTAAATTTTGCTGACGCATGTTTCATAGTATGTTTATATAAAGCATTGGTAGTTCTGATACACCTGATATCAATCAAATGTTTTGATGTCCTGACTTTTAAAGGATGGGATGTAAGTCCCACATAAAATAAGGAACACATGCAAGTGGCTAGATATATTACACAGTTGGTACTACAATTTCCATGCACCAAGGTATCAAAAACGTATGTATTCTAAGATGTAAATTGTTTATCATTCCTAGAAAACTTACAAAAAGTATAGTGTCCACATGGATAGCAATCTATTACTTTTTTCCATTTCATGTATGAAAAAAGACATTTTGGGAGTATTAATTCCCTTAACCTGTCATCCATTAGCAAAATATTTCAATGTTTATAAATTAAATTCATTAAAAAATGATGTATTATTTCCAAAATTGGTAATAAATATAAGTGGTTGCTTGGCCTTATTCCTAACCTGGTACTGTAATAATGTTAATTTATGCACTCTAGTTGCATGATTTAGCTCTTACATCTAGAGCAAACTAAAATAATTTTACAGTGGCCATTTTTATCACTGTTAAACATATCATACATAAAAGTCAATAAAGTTCCAGTAATTATTGAATACAAATGCGGGCAGATTATAATGACAGCAGTCTGAGTGATCTTTTTACAGTTTAAATGTTCTGAAATGGACACTTTAATCATTACTGGTTCATAGATTTTCTTTTGTTGTTTACAGGGGAAAATGCTGAAAACTACAAATTTAAAACATACTCCAACCAATGTTACTGTATTAAACAAGAAATAGTATTTATTTATTTAGCTATTCATTTGACATGTGTTTACTGAGGAAGTCTGACTGAACTGGAGTGCCCATTTGCAACAGAACCCGAGGGAGAAATGCTCCAGAATCACAAAATCAGTTACTGATATTTTAAATCACAAAATATCAAGTTACACTACTAAACTCAGAAGTGAGAAAATGTTGTAATGAGAAAACATAGAACAGATGTTTCATAGGAGAGTACAATGAAAAACAATAACGTGAACTGAAGAGAATACATGAGGAAAAAACAATTTAGCATATCGATTACTGCATAAATTAGTAAGTGATAAATGAGGCCTGAGAGAATTTTTATATATAAAAGAGATATTAGAGATTACATGACTAGAGACAGTGAGTGGAAACTGACTGGTGTCTTAGTATGAGAGAGGGTGTGTATATTGTGGTTATAGAAGACAGACGAATTAAGAGAAAAGGAGATTATAAGAAGAGTGCAGGGTAGGGTGTCTTCGGGTAGCTTAGGTGAGTAGGAAGGAAAAAGAAAGAGGTGCAGGAAAGGTCTGCAGAGAGAAAGTGGATACAGTAATGTAGTGAGAAAAATAAAAGGAGTGCAGTAGGAAGCTGGAGAGGGCTGTGAGGCGTGACTTAAGATGAAGAGAAAGCGTGATGCATAGCGAGTACGTTCAGCTAGGATTGGCACAAGAACAGGGCCATGATTTTGTGAAGTATTTGTTTACAGAGCAGTTAAAGGGGGTAGGTTAGAAATAATTCTGGTGGTTAGTAGTACAGAGTCACATTTTTTTACTGATGAGTATGATTTACTTGGATTATTTATGGTGAGAAGTTGTTTGTCTTCTGATCTGAGAGTTTTCTTAGGGAACTATATGTTGATTAAAGGGGCAAGAGTTGGGCAGGCTAATAGTTTATGTATACTGCTATGTATTGTTATACACTGAAAGTAGCAGAAGTGGAGGGGAGTTTCAGCCAGCTAAAGGTATGCAGAGCTTACATTAACAGAGGATAAATTAGTAGTAAAATTGGCAATTTTGTTACAGCAGCTTTCATGTTTGCTTTTGATGGATGATTATAAACTGGTTAGAATTGGGGGTCCATAGAGTAGGGAGGGCAGGAAGCTGGTTACAGTAAGTTTTATGGTTGTGCTCAGAAAATTTTTCTTTCTGCATAGCATGCCTAGTTTTTGATGGGCTTTCCTGATATTGCCTTTGGATTGGCGGTCAGATATGACTATCATCTATTAAGACTCCTAATAGTTTGGTATATGAACTAATTCAATCTCAGTGTCATTTGCTAAAAGGATTTTGAAAGATGCTTAGGTAGGGAGAGTGAGTTTTGGAGGTTAAGAGGAGTTTGGTTTTTAGGGGTGAGTAAGAGTTGTCCTCTTGTAAGCCAGGTTTCAGTGGAGATGACAGCTTGTTGACCAATTTCTGAGGTAAGGTGTTTGAAGAGCAGATGATGGTGGAGTCATCTTCATATTGAATCATGGTGCCTTCACAAGAAGATGAATGTAGTTCTTGGTACAATTATTAAATAGCAAGGGCCAGATCCTAGTAGGATTCTTGTGAAATTGGAAAGGTATGCAGAGGTGGATCCTTGCCATTTTACAGCTTGTTGCCTGTTGGCAAGGTAGCTAGAGAACCATTGAATATATGGAGATGATAGACCAAGAATGGAAAGTTGCTCAAGGACTTTATTGTGGCAGACCATTTTAAAGACTTTTGATACATGTAGACATACTGCAGATACAAGTTTTTTAGTTGTGAGCTCTACTGACACAGTCTGAAAATGGTAGCAAAGCAGTGGAGGTGCTGTGGTCTGGCTGAAATCAATGTTGCTTATTAGTGATTCACTTATTTTGTAAGAGATAGTGGAGAAAATGTTGATATATACATCTTTCAAAGAATTCATAGAGCTGAGGTAGGATGGTTACAGAAAGGAAATTTGTTATGTCAGAGAAATTACCTTCTCTATGTAAGGGGATAATATGGGCCATTTTCCACAAGCTAGGGGTACAGGAATCTGTTATTGATCTATTAATAAGAATGCTGATTTGGTATTTCTAATTTAAAACAAACAAGAAATGTAAAAATATCAGGAAGGTGAATCAAAGAATACATTCATTTATGCATGGTCCTAAAAATGTGTGCAGGGGATCCATAGTTTGAAAACAGCCAATACATACTTAATCTGCCACTGATCAGAAACATTTTCAATTTAAGTGAGCTTCAAGGGAAGAGACATTTACTCTTTCTCATCCTACGTCTATTTTCAATATGTGCCTTTTGTCTTTTTATTAAATCCAAATATCCATAATCACTGAAAACATAAATAGGAAAATAATATGTACACTGACAGGTTTGAAATGTGCATATGGCAACTGGGGAGACATAGCCAAGTAATGGAACACTGGAATAACTGTGGGGGGGGTAGAGGCTGGTCTGTAACACTGGCTACCATGATTTGGCATATATATATATATATATATATATATATATATATATATATATATATATATATATATATATATATTATATATATAGATATATGGGTCCAGGGCTATTTATCAAATCCACACATTACCGAAACCAAAATGCTCACGCACAGTTTCGAGAAAATGCTTTTTCACCAAAATGCACTTTCAAGATAAAAAAATAGAAAAGGTAAAAAAATCATTGGAAAATGGCTGTCGGTGAGATCGCAACACAGTAGGATAAGGGAATATTCCCTTTTCCCAACTTTAGTGCAATCTCTTCTCTAAGTGAAAATATTAAAGTGGGGGTGTGGGGGCACAGCCCCCCACAAGGGGGTGCAGGGGGGCTTGCCACCCTGCACAAACATGATGTTTTAGTTTGTTATTTTTTTTTTTTTCTGTTTCACAAAAGTGCATTTTCTGTGAAAAACTCTTTTGCGAAACTGTGTGCGAGCATTTGTGTTTCGGTAAACTGTTAATTCCATTAATAATCCTAGATCCATATATATATATATATATATATATATATATATATATATATATATATATATATATATGTGTGTGTGTGTGTGTGTGTGTCTGTTTGAAGATATACATGCCTCTCTATTTATCTACATATATATTGTTAGAAAAATACATAACTGTAGTATGCAGACTTGGTATATACAAATGCAGGCATAGTGCATTAAAAGATGAAAAGGGTTAATACATTTATTCTGTTGATTCTGCACGGCTACTAGAAACAGCTTGAAGAGACATTTTTCTACTTATGCCATGTGAAAATATGCAACCTCCAGAAGCTCTGATAAAAGAGACAATAGATGTTTAAAAACTAAGCTGTAGTCAGCATTACATGTACTAAAGTTAGAAATGTACCTTGAAACTAGACAAAAATGTAACATGTATTAACACTGTGCAATAGAAGAATTGAAGAATCAGGATGAACTAGATTAACTCAAGGCAAGGTTGTTTTTCTCAAATGTTTCTACAAATTAGTATTGAATCTAGCAATGCCAGCAAGAAACCTGGTAACATTTTCCATAAAACATACAGAAAGCTGTGTTCAAACTACGTCAGCAATAGACTTGGTAACATTTAATGTGACGTAGAAAGAACTGTATAAAATAGCATACTAACTTCCTGAAAGACAGACAAATTCTGTATCTACATGCTTTTGTCTCCTTGCTGCAAGTAATAAAGGACGCCTTACTTGAACCTTACGTGCATTGGTCTTTGAAGTTTTTCTTTTACAGATTGGTCCTTCGGACCAGAACCCTCTCTTCATCTCAGATCAGACAGGCCAGGTGGTTTAAACCGTACGGGGAAGAAACCAAATCGGTTCTTCTTGTGTGAAAAGACCTCCGACTGAATTGTCGTCAAAAGAGGCCAGCCACTTTCTGATCTATGACTGAAGGATGGGTATTTCGGTGAATCAGGCGATCAATCACGTGAGCTCAGGTAAGGTGAAATCTACTTTCTTTCTGTTATTAAGATCAGGGACTAGATATGTATTGCTTTTGTCAAGAATGTATTTTCTTACAGTCAGGGACAGAAAAGTACTTGTCTTGTCATAGATCAGGTAAAACAGAATGGTAGATTATAGGTAGTCATTCTAAAGAGACTATCAGAAAATTCGTGCAGCACGTAATAATAGGAAGGCTACGTGACAAATATAAAAAGGTAAAACAAAATGGGTAATTGCGCAGAAATGCCCCAAAACCCGCCGTTAACGGAAGATGCAAAATACATGCAGTTGCAGCACACTGATAATGTTAGACATTATTCAAAATGGGTTAATAAATACGAGTTTGATGGAAAAATAGAGAAATACTCACTCATCAAACTTATTAAACAACTTAAAAATGACTCTAAAGGTAAGGTAAAAAAGCAATGACGGTTAGGAATTCCCCGGGCACACAGGTTGCTGGAGGAAGCAAACTGCAGGGACCAAAAGAACAAAAATTCAAAAGCGATGTTTTTAGACAGAGAAGATAACCACTTGGTAATAGCATCAGCACCCCCACCTCCCTTACCAGACTATGGAGAAAATGAGCAGCTAGATCTGCCCCCATTATACCCTGCAGTCGCTACAGATAGGGAAATTTCAAAACTAAAAAGAGCGAAAATTAGAGACCACGTTGAAACTAGATCTCGAACAAAAATGAGAAATAAGAATCCTGAGTTATGGCAAATATCTGAAGGCATGCAATCAGAAGAAGAAGAAGAAATATGCCCACTCATAGAAGTGCCAAATCCTCGGGCAGGGCAGGATGACCAAAATCCAACCATTTTAGTGTATAGACCGTGGACTCCGGAGGACATCCGGAAAGCCACAGAAGGGATTCCCCATCCAAAGATTAATTTCAGAAAATTCTCTGATGACATACAAGGTATGAGACTGAGTTATCATTTAAACGGGGAAGAGGTAGAAAGGGTAATTCGACAAATTATAGGGCCAGATTGGTACATGGTTTGTGGCAATTGGAATCCTCGTGACACTGCACAGAGACCCCTCCCACATAGCAGTGCAGAATTAGACACCAGAGTAAAAGGTCTTACAGACCGTATCTCTGAAAAATGGAAGCCTAGGGCTGATTGGACATGCATTAATCAATGCATCCAACAGGAAGGTGAAACAGTTGACCAATATTTTGCTAGATTATTAGAATGTTTTAATAATCACTGTGGGATACAAGTCCCTGAAGACCAGAGACAAGATTCCCCATATGAACAGCAGTTGAAAAATGCATTTTTTAAAGGCAGCAGTGCACCCATAAGTAGCTTTATCACAAAACATATGGTAGATCATCGAACTAGCAGGTTACAATAATTATTAGAATATGCTAGACATGCTGAGAGACATTTCAATAATAAAAAGAAAAAGAAAACTAAAGTATTTTCTGTAGAAGACGGAGCAGAAGTTTATTTAGTACACTCCGGGAAAAAGGGCAAGAAAAATGCACAAGGAGGTAAGCAGTCTGATCGACAAAGGGCGTAAAAAGAGGGGAGAATGTTTTAAATGTGGTAAAAAGGGACATTTGGCAAGGGATTGCAGGAAAAATAAAAAGGTAACAATGGAAGACAAGGAAGCTGAGGAGGACTGACTATATGATAGTCAGGAATCACTAGAAGAGATTAATATAAAAGAAACAAATGATAATGTAGAAAAGGGGCATAGAGAATGTAGAAAAGGGGATAGAGGAAGTGCAAGGGCTTGATGGTGATACAAGTGAAGAAGAAATATTAGACTTAGCTTTATTCAGCTTGGAGCTCTACTTTGCAGATGGTAAACCAGAGGTTACCCTCTTAGTAGAGGGGAAGGAAGTCAAATTAGTGTGTGATTCAGGGGCATCACGAACCCTGATACACCCCTCCAAATTACCAGAGAACTCAGATTCACCTGACTATATATTAGTCAAAGCAGCTAACGGGCAGCTGTATCGGGAGCCTCTCTCCCGTGACATTATAATAACTGATCCTGTTTCAGGATTGACACAGAGAAGCAAAATTGTAGCTTCAGCAAAATGCCCAGTAAATCTCTTAGGCAGAGATCTCATGCAGTTTTTTGGTATAGCAGTAGTTCCAACTATGCAAGCAATGGAAGCACAATGACAAACAGACACCTTTGTGGTGCAATCGGGGGGCGAAATGTATTATTGGTACAGTCTAGACTTGGCCACAACTGGACCAGGGACTGTGACCAAAGAACTAATGAACATAGCTATTAGTAAGTTTCCCTCCCTAGATATTGACGAGCAACATCTGTTGCATTGCACCCTGTATTATCGTAACACACCAGGACCCGACAAGGAATATGAAAAATAATTATTTGAAAGTCATACAAATAAATTAGTACTGTGAAAACTGTACTGGGATGTAGAAGGAAATAGCGTAGCTAGTTCTTCATTACCCCAAGAACTTTGTACACTCTATAGAACTAATCGATTGCCTCATGTTAGCTTGACCAAGAATAGAAATATAAAATGGGCAGACCTATGAGAAAAAGTCACGAAATGGGAAAAACAAACAGAAGTGGAGTTGTTAGAACAGAAAATACAAGTGCAGGAACCGAATTGGGTAACTCAAGCAAACCCAGCTGTGCACTTTCATTCTTATGAAAGCAGCTGATGGACACTCCTAATGAAGGAGGAAAAAAACGCCTTACGAAACATACGAAAAATTCTCTAGTCTACAGGGAAATCAGATGCAGGATTCATTCAAACAGCGGGACCAGTTAGTATTACACCGAAGTCAGAATTCAGACGGCAGAAAAGACAGTATCCTTTGAGAAAAGATGCACAGGCAGGGATAAAACCTATTATAGCAGCATTACTTAAAAAAGGAGTACTGGTAGAATCCCCGGATTCACCATGTAACACACCCTTGTTTCCAGTCAAAAAATCCAATGGGGAATGGCGCATGGTCCAAGATTTACAAGCAGTAAATGATGCAATAATACCAAGGGCACCCATAGTGCCAGACCCACACACCTTGTTAAATGATTTAAAACCTCAGCAAAAGTATTTTTCTGCAGCAGACATTAGCAACGCATTCTTTTCAATACCAATACACCCTGATAGCCAATATTGGTTTGCATTTACATTTCAAGGGAAAAGATATACATATACATGCCTACCACAGGGATATTGTGAAAGTCCAACAATATTTTCACAAGAAATGGCAAGTAACTTAGCAGAATTCAGCCCACCAAAGGGTAGTCAAATTTTGCTTTATGTTGATGACATTTTACTGGCGGCCCCCACCCTGCAGGATTGTAGAGAAGACACCATATTGCTTCTACAATTCTTGGCCACTGAAGGACATAAGATAAACAAAAACAAACTGCAGCTCTGGAAAAAACAGGTTAGGTATTTGGGATATATGATATCCGAGGAAGATAGAACATTAGATGAGGACAGAAAAGTGGCAATCTTGCAAGCACCAAAACCTACTACCAAGAAGGAAATTATGTCCTTCTTGGGAACGACTAACTTTTGCTGAAGTTGGATTCCAAACTACGCCTTGGAATCTGCACCCTTAACCAATCTAATATATAAAACACCTATGGCAGCACAAAATTTGTTACAATGGACACCAGAGGCAGAATCTGCCTTTTGTAAATTAAAAAAATTGATTGCATCCTCACTAGTTTTGGGTTTACCAAATTATCATAAACGCTTTTTTCAGACTGTAGATTGTAAGCAGGGTTATATGACATCAGTGCTAACACAACAACATGGGGACAAGCAAAGCCCCATCGCTTACTATTCATCACAGCTGGACCCAGTGCCATGGTCACTACCCCACTGTGTCCAAGCAGTTGTTGCAGCTGCAATGGTGGTACAGGCATCAGCTTCAGTAGTTTTATTCCACCCTCTTGCTTTAAGAGTACCCCATGCAGTTGCAGTTATTCTGTTACAAGAAAAAATGGCATATCTCTCTCCTGCTAGACATCTCTCCTGCATGACTATATTGTTGAGCCAACCTCATATGACAATTGAATGATGCACAACCTTAAACCCTTCTACTCTATTGCCAACCCCTGCAGATGGCACACCACATTGCTGCCTGCAGGTAATCAAGCAGAAGACGCTACCCAGAAAAGACCTAACAGACGTCCCCTTGGATAATGCCGAGGTGACATACTATGTAGACGGCTCATGCAAAAAGGGTCCTGCAGGACAGAACCTAGTAGGATATGCAGTGATCTCTGATACTAAAGTCATAGAAGGAAAATCTTTGCTGCATCATTTATCTGCACAAGCAGCAGAACTGATTGCCTTAACACGAGCATGTACTTTAGCAAAAGATAAATGTGTTAATAATTTTATTGACAGCCAGTACGCTTTCTCCACTGTACATGTTTTTGCACAGTAGTGGAAAAACCGAGGAATGATAACATCTACTGGCAAACCTATAAATCATGCACAGCTTATCTTAAATCTTTTAAAATCTATTCAGTTACCTTGAAAAGTGGCTATTTGTAAATGCACGGCTCATACTAAACAGCATGATACAATTTCTAAAGGAAATGCAAGAGTCGATACCGCTGCAAAACAAGCAGCTACAGAAGTACTTCTTTTAAATGAGGAATTACAACCCTTTGAAACTTTAAATCTAGATATGTTAAAAATTATGCAGACACTCACTACACAAGTTGAAAAACAGCGATGGATAAAACGAGGAGCAATCCTCAAAGAAGGGCTGTACATCTCTAAAGAGGGAAAACCAATACTACCCTCTAATCTATTTCGCTATGCAGCATTGTTGAGTCATGGGCAGTGCCATGTCTCAACAGGGAGGATGGTACAGCTAGTGAACCAAGTGTTCACAACGTAAGGATTTACAAACTATTCTAAAAAATTTTGTTTAATGTGTCAGATTTGTAACAAACATCATGCACAGGGGGCGATAAAGCCCAAACAAGGTCGTTTTCCCATGCCACCATATCCATTTCACACCATTTGTATGGATTTCATAGAACTAAGTAAATGTGAGAACAAAAAGTATTGCCTTGTCATTATAGATATGTTTTCTAGGTGGGTAGAAGCCTTTCCAACCAAGAGTCCGGATGCAGCTACAGTAGCTAAAGTACTTGTTAGAGAAATTATCCCTAGATTTGGAATTCTGGAAAAAATCTACAGTGACAATGGTACACACTTTGTAAATCAAACCATACAGCAGCTGAGTAAATATTTTGGTATTTCTTTAAAAAATCATTGTGCATATCACCCACAATCTGCAGGACTGGTTGAGAGGCATAATGGGATATTGAAAAATAAATTGAGGAAATGAATGGCCAAGACAGGGAAAAATTGGTTGTGCCACTTGCCCCTGGGACAGGCAAGAATTGGTTACATTGTTTGCCCTTGGCACTATTAAGCATGAGAACTGTCCCAACAGCAAAGGGACTGACTCCCTTTGAAAAGTTATATGGTAGGGCATACTATATACCCCAGTGGAAACTTCTCATGTCCTCAGACCAGGAAGCAGATTTTACATTAGCTGAGTATATGAAAAAGTTGTTGAACTCTAAACACCTGTTGCAGTTTAATTTTATTTCAGAACAGAAACAAACCGAGATACTGAAAGCAGCAGTCGAGCCAGGTAGCTGGGTGTCGGTCAGGACACCCAAACGGAAGACCTGGTCAACACCGAAGTGGGAAGGTCCATATCAAGTGCTACTAGTGACACCTACTGCAGTCAAGATAGCAGAACATGCCTCATGGATACACCTGATGCACTGCAAACTGGTGAAGAACTTCAAATTGGACTTTGAGTCAGACAAAAAATCTCACCTCTCCATCGGGACCCTAAGCACAAAGTCTGGCTACAAAGGGGGGTCAGATCAATAGGAACTGATCCGTCTCAACCCCAGTGAAGAAACCAATGGTGCTGAAGGTCCTATTAGGGCAGAGAGTGAGATCACATGTCCGAAAAGCAAAATGACAGATTCAAGCAGAATTCAGAGCTTGCTTGAAAGAACTGAAAGAAGCAGAGCACCACCAATTCTACTAAAGAACTATATAATCATCTTGTCCATTTTGTTGATTGTACTGGTGACAATAATCCTATTATTGTGGGCATTTCTTTTCTCAGCCACACAAGTAGAACTATACAAACGTGCAGAATGGCACCCAAACTTCAACACTTAACAGGCAATCAAGTATGTTTATGCTGAAACATTCAATGTTTCTAATTGCTGGGTCTGCACAGCCCTACCAACAGCATACGGGGGATTACTACTGACTTCAGTTCCCCTAGGGGCTAATAAGACCTGGGAAAACTTGGATCTTGATACATCAGATGTTAAATCAAAAGACAAAGTAGCGTTGCACCTACCTATTCGTCAAAAAGGAATCATATGCTATTATAAGAATGATACAGTCAAAGTAGGATGGAGCGATTGCAATGTGACAGTTCCATATAATTGCTACACTGAAACAAATGACGTTGAATGCAACATGAACTATGATTCATTTATTGAACTGATACATAAGACTGTCGATGGAGTAAAACATGATACTGTACTTAACAAACAACTATCCATGATTGACAAGAAAATGTTTCATGAGACTAATAGTAAAGTTACCACTAAAGTGGAAAACTGTTATTTCATATGTGGAAGAAAGGCATACAAATGGCTACCTGAAAATTGGTCGGGTAGTTGCTTTCTGGGGTACCTGATTCCGGCCATACGACACATGGCAGCTTTACCTCAAGGGAAGATTCAAAATGTCCGAGAAATCAAAAAACCTGTTAATCCAGTGGGGAAAATCAAGGCAGGTTGGAAAAATCATCACAACTTGGGCCCTATAAGTACCAATGGAATGGCGCACATGGACTTGAGTGACACCATTATATCTTGGGCAGGTGTACTACCTGCATATGGAGCATTGAAATCGATCTGGGAACTGAGAAAATTGTCTAAACTTCTCGAAATAATGAGTAATGCAACTTTTTCCACCCTAGAAATGGTAACCGATGAACTGACTGCTATGAGAACAGTGGTACTGAAGAATCGCATGGCTCTCGATTTCACCCTAGCGGTGAAACGAGGTACTTGTGCTTTAATCCAAGAAGAATGCTGTTCATATATTCCTGACTATAAACATGAGATAGACAACCATATTGAGGTAATCCAGCAAGTGTCAGCCATGACCAAACCAGAACCAAACCCTTTGACAGACTTTTTCCAAAAATTGTTTGGAGTGTGGGGCAGCATCCTAATGAACATTCTGATTGCTATTTGTGTAGGGATGGCCCTACCGATGGTGTGTGGATGCTGCTGTGTACCCTGCATCAGAGGACTGGTTAAGAAATTTATAGACACTTCAATCTCAGAGACTTTGTACCAAAATGGTGAGTTTGAAAAACTGATGGAAATTGAAAATGTACTTTCACAAGTTTAAACTAAATGACTCTCTAACTGAAAGTCCCAAGTGGGAAATGGTTAAGGGAATAAAAGATTGTGTATGCTTGTCTTTACAGAATAAAAGTATTAAAAGGGGGGAAATGTTAGAAAAGTACATAACTAAAGTGTGTAGACTTGGTATATAAAAATATACAAATGCAGGCATAGTGCATCAAAAGCTCTAAAGGGTTAATACATTCATTCTGTTTATTCTGCACTCCTACTAGAAAATGCTTGAAGAGACATTTTTCTGCTTATGCCATGTGAAAATATGCAATCACCAGTAGCTCTGATAAGTTGTAGTCAGCATAACATATGCTAAAGTTAGAAATGTACCTTGAAACTAGATAGAAATGTAACACATGCACTAACACTATACAATAGAAGAATAGAAAAATCAGGATGTGTTAAAATAACTCAAGGTTAGGTTGTTTTACTCAAATGTTCTCACAAAGCTAGTATTGAATCTAAAGAAGTCAGCAAGAAACCTGGTAACATTTTCTATAAGACATACAGAAAGCTGTGTTCAAATTATGTCAGCAAAAGACTTAGAAACATTTTATGTGACATAGAAAGAACTGTATAAAATAGCATACTAACTTCCTGAAAATCAGGCAAACCTTGTATCTACATGCTTTGTCTCCTTGCTGCAAGTAATAAAGGACGCCTTACTTGAACCTAACGTACATTGGTCTTTGAAGTTTTTCTTTTACAACTTGGTAATGAAACTGACTGTGACACACCAGTTATATGGCAAGACAGGTCTCAGTCCAGTCAGGGTACTGAACAGTGTACACTTGGTAATGGAACTGACTGTGACACACCAGTTGTAGGGCAAAATTGGTTTCAGTCCTGTGTAAAGGCACTGAACTGCGTCCACTTGATAGTGGAACTGACTGTGATACACCAGTTATTTGGCAAGATTGGTCTCCATCTTGTCAGGGCACTGAACCGCATCCACTTGGTAACGGAACTGACTGCCACAAACCAGTTATAAGGCAAGACTGGTCTCATTCCTGTCAGGAAAATGAACTGTGTAAAACTGTTAATGGAACTGACAGTAACCCAGCAGTTATAGGGCAAGATTGGTCTCAGTCTTGTCTGGGCATTGAACTGTGTACACTTACTAATGGAACTGACTGTGCCACACCAGTAATAGGGCAAGACTGGTCTCAGTCCTGCCAGGGCACTGAACTGTGTACACTTGGAAATGGAACCAACTGTGGCACACCAGTTAAAAGTCAAGACTGTTCTCAGTCCTGTCAGGGCACTGAACTGCGTATCCTTGGTAATGGAACTGAGTGTGACACACCAGTTGGAGGGCAAGAATGGACTTTGTTCTGTCAGGGCACTGAACTTCGTACACTTGGTAAATGAACTGACTGTGACACACCAGTTATAAAGCAAGACTGGTCTCTGTCCTGTCCGGACACTGACCTGCGCACACTTGGTAATGGAACTGAATGTTTCACACCAGTTATAGGGAAAGACTGGTCTCAGTCCTTTCAGGGCACTGAACTGATACACATCATAATGAAACTGACTTTTCCACATCAGTTATATGGCAAGGCTGGTCTCAGTCTTGTCAATGGACTAAACTGCTTATACTTCATAACTGAACAGACTGTGACACACCAGTTATAGGGTCAGACTGGTCTAAGTCCTATCAGGGCACAGAACTGTGTCCACTTTATAATGAAACTTACTGTGACACACCAGTTATAGGGTAAGACTCATCTCAGTGCAGTCAGGACACTAAAATGCGTCCACTTAGTAATGGATCTGATTGTGACACACCAGTTATAATGCAAGACTGGTATCAGTCCTGTCAGGGCACTGAACTGCGTCCACTATGTAATGGAAATCACTGTGACACACCAGTTATAGGGAAAGATTGGTCTCAGTCATGTCGAGGCAATTCACTGTGTCATCTTGGTAATGGAACTGACTGTGACACACCAGTTATAGGGAAAGATTGGTCTCAGTCCTGTCAGGGAACTGAACTGTGTAAACTTGGTAATGGAAATGACTGTGACACACCAGTTATAGGGCAAGACTGGTCTCAGTGCTGTCAGGACACTGAACTGCATACACTTGGTAATGGAACTGACTGTGACACACCAGTAATAGGGCAAGACTGGTGTCAGTCCTGTCAGGCAGTGAACTGTGTACACTTCGTAATGCACCTGATTGTGACATACCAGATATAATACAAGACTGGTCTCAGTCCTTTCAGGGCACTTCACTGCATTCACATGGTATTGGAACTGACTGTGATGCACCAGTTATAGGGCTAGACTGGTCTCAGCCTATCAGGGCAGTGAACTGCATACACCTGGTAATTGAACTGACTGTGACACACCAGTTATAGGGCAAAATTGGTCTCAGTCCTGTCAGGTCACTGAACTGCGTCCACTTGGTAATGGAACTGATTGTGACACAGCAGTTTTAGGGCAAGACTGGTCTCAGACCTGTCAGGGCACTGAACTGCGTCCACTTGGTAATGGAACTGACTGTGACATACCAGTTATAGTGCAAGACTGGTCTCAGTCCTGTCAGGACACTGAACTGCATCCACTTGGTAATTTATTTATTTTTATTTATTTATTTTATTTATTTAACATTTGTTGACTGGGAAAGTTCGACTAGGTTTCACACAGCCTGTTTTCAGTGGAGGCCTGGGGAGAAATGTTCCAGATGCATGTCTTTGGAATGTGGGAGGAAACCGGAGTACCTGGAGGAAACCCACGCGAACACAGGGAGAACATGCAAACTCCACACAGAACGCACCCCAGCTGAGAATCAAACCGGAAAACCTCTTGCTGTGAGGCAACAATGTTAACTGCTGCACCACTGTGCCGCCCAATGGATCTGACTGTGACACACCAGTTATAGAGCAAGACTGGGCTCAGTCCTGTCAGAGCACTGAACTGCATCCACTTGGTAATGGAACTGACTGTGACACATTAGTTGTAAGGCAAGATTGGTCTCAGTCCTGTCAGGTCACTGAACTGCGTCCACCTGGTAATGGAAATGACTGTGACACACATGCTTGAAACAGCAGCTATGCTATCCACCTAATTCATTTAATTTGGGTAAGAATAGATATAGTTATGATTTGACATGGCTAGGCACTATGAAATGTGGAGACTGTATGCAATGTTCACATATAGATGAATCTAGGTTCTATAGACATCCTGATACAGGATACCTATGGGAATTAAAGAATACAAGGACATGTATAACTAGAAATGTGATCTATATAGCTCACTGCATAGAATGTTATTCATTCTATGTAGGAAAGACAGATCGTACTTTACGTGAACGCATTAGAGATCATGTTTACTGCACTTCGAAAGGTTATGATCATAGTGCACTAGCCAAACACACGTTATCATTGGGTGAGAGACATGTATTTCGATTTCAAGTATTACAGGTGATAAATACTGATGATAGATTAGGTGATATGTACAACAATACTGAATCTATAGAAACAAAATGGATTCTGAGATTGGGTGCCCATAGGGGGCGGGGTTTAAATGAAGTGGTTCCTTTAAAACCTCTGTTAAAATCTCGTAGAATCAAATAAATAAATGTATGTTTCTAGGTTAGACTCTATTCTTTTACATATGTTTATGCATATATGATAGTTGTCAATCTAAAGTATATATTTTTAGTATATATATTATGCTATATGTGTGTAAGTGTATCCATCTATAAAGAGTTGATTAGTTAAGTGTGCAAATTGATTGAGTGTTTAATGAATGTAAAGCTTTCATATAAATTGGATTTTGGTTTTTACATAGTTATACGTCTGATGAAGCGGTCTGTATACCGTGAAAGCGCTTACGTTTTTATAATAAATTCATCATATTTTTTACATTTTATGTGGTTATTATCCTGCTGAGTTCTTTAAGGACAACGTCTGGGTGTTTGGTATATTCTTCATTTGATCGTCTGTTGGGATTTTTGCTATATGTTCTTAGAGGAACTTTTGTTGGATGAAAGGATTGATGTAGACTTGTACAATTATTTAAAAGTTGAGTTTCCCATTATTAGTACTATAGTGGGGATCCCCAAGGTACATAAAAATGCGATGGATCCTCCCTTTCGTCCCATTATTTCTGGAAATAAGTCTAAAACTTTTCCTTTTGGATCAGTTATAGACAAATGGTTAAAACCGTTATATAAATGTATAAGACATTTATTGGTAGATTCATGGGACTTTTTAAGAAGACTTACACCGGATCTATATGCAACTGGTATTTGTTTTGTTGCTATTGATGTAGTGGACCTTTTCTCTAGTATACCCCAGGAAGAAGGAATGAGAAGATTTAACAACAGTATGGATAAATATAGTACTTTAGGATGGGATAAAAAATTGTTAGTGATGGAATTTATGGAAGTTGTGTTAATACACAATTGTGTACTCTTTGAGGGAGAATACTACAGACAAAATAAAGGTGTAGCTATGGGAGCGGCCTGCACTCCCATATTTGCCAATTTATTTCTATTAGATTGGGAAAATGAACATATTTTGGAAACTGAATGGAACAGTTACATGAATCTGTATACGAGATTTTTGGACAACATATTCATCATTTGGAATGGTGGAGAGACTAAATTATGTGAATTTATGAACTATGTGAACACTGGAAGTAATTTTTTGACTTTTACGTTCAGCACAGAATCTGAATCCATACCATATCTCGACACTTGTGTTAGTGTGGAGAATGGAGGGTTTACATCCAAAATATATAGGAAGAATACTTTCAGTAATTCTTATTTGCAATATACTAGCTGCCATCCCTATTCTCAACAAGAAGTATTATAAAAGGGCAATTCATAAGAGCAGCTAGGATGACATCAGATTATTCAGGCTTGTTAACTGAACTAGATTTCATTGGCAATATGTTTAGATCTAGGGGGCATCCATTGAGTATGATAAATGAATTAAAGGAATATGTAGTTAACAATTGTAGAAGTAGATATAAACCGATTATTGGGTCTGTTATTAAAGACGACTCTAAGATGAATAGTAGGAGAATGAGTAATAATTACACTGGGGCATGCGTATTCCAGTATGCACCTCATACACAGGACATAAAGAAAATTGTGGAAAAAAACTGGAATATTATGAGAACTGATAGTAGAATATACAATATTGTTGGAACACAACCTTTATTTGTATTTAGGAATGGGTTCAATTTGAAGAATGAACTTGAAAATAAGATAAAGAACACAAGCAGTAAGGGTGTACAGACGGGTACGAATAAATGTGGGAAATGTAACCAGTGCAACTATATTATCAATGTTAAAAAGATAAAGTTGGAAGACACTAATAAAACAGAAATAGTTTTTCAAAAAGGCAATTGTAGAACTTCCCATATAGTATACTTAGCTAAGTGTACAAAATGTTCCTGTTTCTATGTAGGGAAAACAGATAGGTGTCTTAGAAACAGGATTTATGATCATAATTATTGTATAAAAAGAAGAGATGAAAAGAATGCCTTATGGAAACATTTAAAAGGAAATGACAGTTGCGACAAATTCCTTTTCGGAATACTGGAGACTATACATCACAATCCGAGAGGAGGCAGTATAAAGAAAAAATTAGGAGAAAGAGAAGTTAAGTGGCAGATAAAATTGAACGCCTCCATTCACCCAGGTTTAAACGAAAATATTTCTATTAAACCTATTTTGGACAATCATATATTTTAAATACTAGATTAAAAGATATATTTTTAGTATATTATGTATTTTTACATCTCATTTTAAATGTAATGTGGTTATGCATACACATTATTTCATGAACTATACTGTTTGTCTATAGAATTTTAGGAGATATTTTAACTATTGAGGTTGAATACGGTTTATACATGAATTATATTTTAGTAATTATGAATTTTACACGTATTTTATTATTTTGAATCACATTAAATTATATTGACTCGTCAGTTTAAAGCACAGGGCACTTTAAAATGGTTATTTGTATAACTGTGTGTTAATTAATGATGGAAATGGATTGGATGCTTTATTTAAATTGTTGCAAGTAAATGTGAAATTATTCTGAAGAAGTCTACCAGGGTGTAGATGAAAGCATTTAACCTCTGTATATTTTACCTATCGATTAAAATGGATTTATAATTTATCCAGTTATTGCCTGTGCATATATTTTTTGCTGTTACCAAGAACAGTTGTGGCAGTGTATGTTTTTTCTATAGGACAGGACTGGTCTCAGTCCTGTCAGGGCACTGAACTGTGTACACTTGGTAATGGAACTGACTGTGACACACCAGTTATAGGGCAAGACTGGTCTCAGTCCTGTCAGGGCACTGAACTGCATCCACTTGGTAATGGAACTGACTGTGACACACCAGTTATAGGGCAAGACTGGTCTCAGTCCTGTCAGGGCACTGAACTGTGTCCACTTGGTAATGGAACTGACTGTGACACACCAGTTATAGGGCAAGACTGGTCTCAGTCCTGTCAGGGCACTGAACTGCATCCACTTGGTAATGGAACTGACTGTGACACACCAGTTATAGGGCAAGACTGGTCTCAGTCATGTCAGGGCACTGAACTGCATCCACTTGGTAATGGAACTGACTGTGACACACCAGTTATAGGGCAAGACTGGTCTCAGTCCTGTCAGGGCACTGAACTGTGTCCACTTGGTAATGGAACTGACTGTGACACACCAGTTATAGGGCAAGACTTGTCTCAGTCCAGTCAGGCATTGAACTACGTACACTTGGTAATGGAACTGACTGTGACACACCAGTTATAGGGCAAGACTGGTCTCAGTCCTGTCAGGGCACTGAACTGCATACACTTGGTAATGGAACTGACTGTGACACACCAGTTATAGGGCAAGACTGGTCTCAGTCCTGTCAGGGCACTGAACTGCGTACACTTGGTAATGGAACTGACTGTGACACACCAGTTATAGGGCAAGACTGGTCTCAGTCCTGTCAGGGCACTGAACTGTGTCCACTTGGTAATGGAACTGACTGTGACACACCAGTTATAGGGCAAGACTGGTCTCAGTCCTGTCAGGGCACTGAACTGCATCCACTTGGTAATGGAACTGACTGTGACACACCAGTTATAGGGCAAGACTGGTCTCAGTCCTGTCAGGGCACTGAACTGCATCCACTTGGTAATGGAACTGACTGTGACACACCAGTTATAGGGCAAGACTGGTCTCAGTCCTGTCAGGGCACTGAACTGTGTCCACTTGGTAATGGAACTGACTGTGACACACCAGTTATAGGGCAAGACTGGTCTCAGTCCTGTCAGGGCACTGAACTGCATCCACTTGGTAATGGAACTGACTGTGACACACCAGTTATAGGGCAAGACTGGTCTCAGTCCTGTCAGGGCACTGAACTGCATCCACTTGGTAATGGAACTGACTGTGACACACCAGTTATAGGGCAAGACTGGTCTCAGTCCTGTCAGGGCACTGAACTGCATACACTTGGTAATGGAACTGACTGTGACACACCAGTTATAGGGCAAGACTGGTCTCAGTCCTGTCAGGGCACTGAACTGTGTCCACTTGGTAATGGAACTGACTGTGACACACCAGTTATAGGGCAAGACTGGTCTCAGTCCTGTCAGGGCACTGAACTGCATCCACTTGGTAATGGAACTGACTGTGACACACCAGTTATAGGGCAAGACTGGTCTCAGTCCTGTCAGGGCACTGAACTGCATACACTTGGTAATGGAACTGACTGTGACACACCAGTTATAGGGCAAGACTGGTCTCAGTCCTGTCAGGGCACTGAACTGCATACACTTGGTAATGGAACTGACTGTGACACACCAGTTATAGGGCAAGACTGGTCTCAGTCCTGTCAGGGCACTGAACTGTGTACACTTGGTAATGGAACTGACTGTGACACACCAGTTATAGGGCAAGACTGGTCTCAGTCCTGTCAGGGCACTGAACTGCATCCACTTGGTAATGGAACTGACTGTGACACACCAGTTATAGGGCAAGACTGGTCTCAGTCCTGTCAGGGCACTGAACTGCATCCACTTGGTAATGGAACTGACTGTGACACACCAGTTATAGGGCAAGACTGGTCTCAGTCCTGTCAGGGCACTGAACTGTGTACACTTGGTAATGGAACTGACTGTGACACACCAGTTATAGGGCAAGACTGGTCTCAGTCCTGTCAGGGCACTGAACTGCATCCACTTGGTAATGGAACTGACTGTGACACACCAGTTATAGGGCAAGACTGGTCTCAGTCCTGTCAGGGCACTGAACTGTGTCCACTTGGTAATGGAACTGACTGTGACACACCAGTTATAGGGCAAGACTGGTCTCAGTCCTGTCAGGGCACTGAACTGCGTCCACTTGGTAATGGAACTGACTGTGACACACCAGTTATAGGGCAAGACTGGTCTCAGTCCTGTCAGGGCACTGAACTGCATCCACTTGGTAATGGAACTGACTGTGACACACCAGTTATAGGGCAAGACTGGTCTCAGTCCTGTCAGGGCACTGAACTGCATACACTTGGTAATGGAACTGACTGTGACACACCAGTTATAGGGCAAGACTGGTCTCAGTCCTGTCAGGGCACTGAACTGCATCCACTTGGTAATGGAACTGACTGTGACACACCAGTTATAGGGCAAGACTGGTCTCAGTCCTGTCAGGGCACTGAACTGCGTACACTTGGTAATGGAACTGACTGTGACACACCAGTTATAGGGCAAGACTGGTCTCAGTCCTGTCAGGGCACTGAACTGCATCCACTTGGTAATGGAACTGACTGTGACACACCAGTTATAGGGCAAGACTGGTCTCAGTCCTGTCAGGGCACTGAACTGTGTACACTTGGTAATGGAACTGACTGTGACACACCAGTTATAGGGCAAGACTGGTCTCAGTCCTGTCAGGGCACTGAACTGCATCCACTTGGTAATGGAACTGACTGTGACACACCAGTTATAGGGCAAGACTGGTCTCAGTCCTGTCAGGGCACTGAACTGCATCCACTTGGTAATGGAACTGACTGTGACACACCAGTTATAGGGCAAGACTGGTCTCAGTCCTGTCAGGGCACTGAACTGCATCCACTTGGTAATGGAACTGACTGTGACACACCAGTTATAGGGCAAGACTGGTCTCAGTCCTGTCAGGGCACTGAACTGTGTACACTTGGTAATGGAACTGACTGTGACACACCAGTTATAGGGCAAGACTGGTCTCAGTCCTGTCAGGGCACTGAACTGTGTACACTTGGTAATGGAACTGACTGTGACACACTAGTTATAGTGCAAGACTAGTCTCGGTCCTGTCAAGGCACTGGTACACTTCGTAATGGAACAGACTGTGACACACCAGTTATAGGGCAAGACTGGTCTCAGTCCTCTACGGACACTGAACTGCATCCACTTTGTAATGCAACTGACTGTGACACACCAGTTATAGGGCAAGACTGGTCTCAGTCCTGTCAGGGCACTGAACTGCATCCACTTTGTAATGGAACTGACTGTGACACACCAGTTATAGGGCAAGACTGGTCTCAGTCCTGTCAGGGCACTGAACTGCATCCACTTGTTAATGGAACTGTCTGTGACACACCAGTTATAGGGCAAGACTGGTCTTAGTCCTGTCAGGACACTGAACTGCGTCCACTTGGTAATGGAACTGACTGTGACACACCAGTTATAGGGCAAGACTGGTCTCAGTCCTGTCAGGGCACTGAACTGCATCCACTTGGTAATGGAACTGACTGTGACACACCAGTTATAGGGCAAGACTGGTCTCAGTCCTGTCAGGGCACTGAACTGCATACACTTGGTAATGGAACTGACTGTGACACACCAGTTATAGGGCAAGACTGGTCTCAGTCCTGTCAGGGCACTGAACTGCATCCACTTGGTAATGGAACTGACTGTGACACACCAGTTATAGGGCAAGACTGGTCTCAGTCCTGTCAGGGCACTGAACTGCATCCACTTGGTAATGGAACTGACTGTGACACACCAGTTATAGGGCAAGACTGGTCTCAGTCCTGTCAGGGCACTGAACTGCATACACTTGGTAATGGAACTGACTGTGACACACCAGTTATAGGGCAAGACTGGTCTCAGTCCTGTCAGGGCACTGAACTGCATCCACTTGGTAATGGAACTGACTGTGACACACCAGTTATAGGGCAAGACTGGTCTCAGTCCTGTCAGGGCACTGAACTGCATCCACTTGGTAATGGAACTGACTGTGACACACCAGTTATAGGGCAAGACTGGTCTCAGTCCTGTCAGGGCACTGAACTGCATACACTTGGTAATGGAACTGACTGTGACACACCAGTTATAGGGCAAGACTGGTCTCAGTCCTGTCAGGGCACTGAACTGCATCCACTTGGTAATGGAACTGACTGTGACACACCAGTTATAGGGCAAGACTGGTCTCAGTCCTGTCAGGGCACTGAACTGTGTACACTTGGTAATGGAACTGACTGTGACACACCAGTTATAGGGCAAGACTGGTCTCAGTCCTGTCAGGGCACTGAACTGCATCCACTTGGTAATGGAACTGACTGTGACACACCAGTTATAGGGCAAGACTGGTCTCAGTCCTGTCAGGGCACTGAACTGCATCCACTTGGTAATGGAACTGACTGTGACACACCAGTTATAGGGCAAGACTGGTCTCAGTCCTGTCAGGGCACTGAACTGCATCCACTTGGTAATGGAACTGACTGTGACACACCAGTTATAGGGCAAGACTGGTCTCAGTCCTGTCAGGGCACTGAACTGCATCCACTTGGTAATGGAACTGACTGTGACACACCAGTTATAGGGCAAGACTGGTCTCAGTCCTGTCAGGGCACTGAACTGCATCCACTTGGTAATGGAACTGACTGTGACACACCAGTTATAGGGCAAGACTGGTCTCAGTCCTGTCAGGGCACTGAACTGCATCCACTTGGTAATGGAACTGACTGTGACACACCAGTTATAGGGCAAGACTGGTCTCAGTCCTGTCAGGGCACTGAACTGCATCCACTTGGTAATGGAACTGACTGTGACACACCAGTTATAGGGCAAGACTGGTCTCAGTCCTGTCAGGGCACTGAACTGCATCCACTTGGTAATGGAACTGACTGTGACACACCAGTTATAGGGCAAGACTGGTCTCAGTCCTGTCAGGGCACTGAACTGCATCCACTTGGTAATGGAACTGACTGTGACACACCAGTTATAGGGCAAGACTGGTCTCAGTCCTGTCAGGGCACTGAACTGCATCCACTTGGTAATGGAACTGACTGTGACACACCAGTTATAGGGCAAGACTGGTCTCAGTCCTGTCAGGGCACTGAACTGCATCCACTTGGTAATGGAACTGACTGTGACACACCAGTTATAGGGCAAGACTGGTCTCAGTCCTGTCAGGGCACTGAACTGTGTACACTTGGTAATGGAACTGACTGTGACACACCAGTTATAGGGCAAGACTGGTCTCAGTCCTGTCAGGGCACTGAACTGCATCCACTTGGTAATGGAACTGACTGTGACACACCAGTTATAGGGCAAGACTGGTCTCAGTCCTGTCAGGGCACTGAACTGCATCCACTTGGTAATGGAACTGACTGTGACACACCAGTTATAGGGCAAGACTGGTCTCAGTCCTGTCAGGGCACTGAACTGCATACACTTGGTAATGGAACTGACTGTGACACACCAGTTATAGGGCAAGACTGGTCTCAGTCCTGTCAGGGCACTGAACTGCGTACACTTGGTAATGGAACTGACTGTGACACACCAGTTATAGGCAAGACTGGTCTCAGTCCTGTCAGGGCACTGAACTGCATCCACTTGGTAATGGAACTGACTGTGACACACCAGTTATAGGGCAAGACTGGTCTCAGTCCTGTCAGGGCACTGAACTGCATCCACTTGGTAATGGAACTGACTGTGACACACCAGTTATAGGGCAAGACTGGTCTCAGTCCTGTCAGGGCACTGAACTGCATCCACTTGGTAATGGAACTGACTGTGACACACCAGTTATAGGGCAAGACTGGTCTCAGTCCTGTCAGGGCACTGAACTGCATCCACTTGGTAATGGAACTGACTGTGACACACCAGTTATAGGGCAAGACTGGTCTCAGTCCTGTCAGGGCACTGAACTGCATCCACTTGGTAATGGAACTGACTGTGACACACCAGTTATAGGGCAAGACTGGTCTCAGTCCTGTCAGGGCACTGAACTGCATCCACTTGGTAATGGAACTGACTGTGACACACCAGTTATAGGGCAAGACTGGTCTCAGTCCTGTCAGGGCACTGAACTGTGTACACTTGGTAATGGAACTGACTGTGACACACCAGTTATAGGGCAAGACTGGTCTCAGTCCTGTCAGGGCACTGAACTGCATACACTTGGTAATGGAACTGACTGTGACACACCAGTTATAGGGCAAGACTGGTCTCAGTCCTGTCAGGGCACTGAACTGCATCCACTTGGTAATGGAACTGACTGTGACACACCAGTTATAGGGCAAGACTGGTCTCAGTCCTGTCAGGGCACTGAACTGCATCCACTTGGTAATGGAACTGACTGTGACACACCAGTTATAGGGCAAGACTGGTCTCAGTCCTGTCAGGGCACTGAACTGCATCCACTTGGTAATGGAACTGACTGTGACACACCAGTTATAGGGCAAGACTGGTCTCAGTCCTGTCAGGGCACTGAACTGCATCCACTTGGTAATGGAACTGACTGTGACACACCAGTTATAGGGCAAGACTGGTCTCAGTCCTGTCAGGGCACTGAACTGCATCCACTTGGTAATGGAACTGACTGTGACACACCAGTTATAGGGCAAGACTGGTCTCAGTCCTGTCAGGGCACTGAACTGCATCCACTTGGTAATGGAACTGACTGTGACACACCAGTTATAGGGCAAGACTGGTCTCAGTCCTGTCAGGGCACTGAACTGCATCCACTTGGTAATGGAACTGACTGTGACACACCAGTTATAGGGCAAGACTGGTCTCAGTCCTGTCAGGGCACTGAACTGCATACACTTGGTAATGGAACTGACTGTGACACACCAGTTATAGGGCAAGACTGGTCTCAGTCCTGTCAGGGCACTGAACTGCATCCACTTGGTAATGGAACTGACTGTGACACACCAGTTATAGGGCAAGACTGGTCTCAGTCCTGTCAGGGCACTGAACTGCATCCACTTGGTAATGGAACTGACTGTGACACACCAGTTATAGGGCAAGACTGGTCTCAGTCCTGTCAGGGCACTGAACTGCATCCACTTGGTAATGGAACTGACTGTGACACACCAGTTATAGGGCAAGACTGGTCTCAGTCCTGTCAGGGCACTGAACTGCATCCACTTGGTAATGGAACTGACTGTGACACACCAGTTATAGGGCAAGACTGGTCTCAGTCCTGTCAGGGCACTGAACTGCATCCACTTGGTAATGGAACTGACTGTGACACACCAGTTATAGGGCAAGACTGGTCTCAGTCCTGTCAGGGCACTGAACTGCATACACTTGGTAATGGAACTGACTGTGACACACCAGTTATAGGGCAAGACTGGTCTCAGTCCTGTCAGGGCACTGAACTGCATCCACTTGGTAATGGAACTGACTGTGACACACCAGTTATAGGGCAAGACTGGTCTCAGTCCTGTCAGGGCACTGAACTGCATCCACTTGGTAATGGAACTGACTGTGACACACCAGTTATAGGGCAAGACTGGTCTCAGTCCTGTCAGGGCACTGAACTGCGTCCACTTGGTAATGGAACTGACTGTGACACACCAGTTATAGGGCAAGACTGGTCTCAGTCCTGTCAGGGCACTGAACTGCATCCACTTGGTAATGGAACTGACTGTGACACACCAGTTATAGGGCAAGACTGGTCTCAGTCCTGTCAGGGCACTGAACTGCATCCACTTGGTAATGGAACTGACTGTGACACACCAGTTATAGGGCAAGACTGGTCTCAGTCCTGTCAGGGCACTGAACTGCGTACACTTGGTAATGGAACTGACTGTGACACACCAGTTATAGGGCAAGACTGGTCTCAGTCCTGTCAGGGCACTGAACTGCATCCACTTGGTAATGGAACTGACTGTGACACACCAGTTATAGGGCAAGACTGGTCTCAGTCCTGTCAGGGCACTGAACTGTGTACACTTGGTAATGGAACTGACTGTGACACACCAGTTATAGGGCAAGACTGGTCTCAGTCCTGTCAGGGCACTGAACTGCATACACTTGGTAATGGAACTGACTGTGACACACCAGTTATAGGGCAAGACTGGTCTCAGTCCTGTCAGGGCACTGAACTGTGTACACTTGGTAATGGAACTGACTGTGACACACCAGTTATAGGGCAAGACTGGTCTCAGTCCTGTCAGGGCACTGAACTGCGTACACTTGGTAATGGAACTGACTGTGACACACCAGTTATAGGGCAAGACTGGTCTCAGTCCTGTCAGGGCACTGAACTGCATCCACTTGGTAATGGAACTGACTGTGACACACCAGTTATAGGGCAAGACTGGTCTCAGTCCTGTCAGGGCACTGAACTGCATCCACTTGGTAATGGAACTGACTGTGACACACCAGTTATAGGGCAAGACTGGTCTCAGTCCTGTCAGGGCACTGAACTGTATACTTGGTAATGGAACTGACTGTGACACACCAGTTATAGGGCAAGACTGGTCTCAGTCCTGTCAGGGCACTGAACTGCATCCACTTGGTAATGGAACTGACTGTGACACACCAGTTATAGGGCAAGACTGGTCTCAGTCCTGTCAGGGCACTGAACTGCATCCACTTGGTAATGGAACTGACTGTGACACACCAGTTATAGGGCAAGACTGGTCTCAGTCCTGTCAGGGCACTGAACTGTGTCCACTTGGTAATGGAACTGACTGTGACACACCAGTTATAGGGCAAGACTGGTCTCAGTCCTGTCAGGGCACTGAACTGCATCCACTTGGTAATGGAACTGACTGTGACACACCAGTTATAGGGCAAGACTGGTCTCAGTCCTGTCAGGGCACTGAACTGCATCCACTTGGTAATGGAACTGACTGTGACACACCAGTTATAGGGCAAGACTGGTCTCAGTCCTGTCAGGGCACTGAACTGCATCCACTTGGTAATGGAACTGACTGTGACACACCAGTTATAGGGCAAGACTGGTCTCAGTCCTGTCAGGGCACTGAACTGCATACACTTGGTAATGGAACTGACTGTGACACACCAGTTATAGGGCAAGACTGGTCTCAGTCCTGTCAGGGCACTGAACTGCATCCACTTGGTAATGGAACTGACTGTGACACACCAGTTATAGGGCAAGACTGGTCTCAGTCCTGTCAGGGCACTGAACTGCATCCACTTGGTAATGGAACTGACTGTGACACACCAGTTATAGGGCAAGACTGGTCTCAGTCCTGTCAGGGCACTGAACTGCATCCACTTGGTAATGGAACTGACTGTGACACACCAGTTATAGGGCAAGACTGGTCTCAGTCCTGTCAGGGCACTGAACTGCATACACTTGGTAATGGAACTGACTGTGACACACCAGTTATAGGGCAAGACTGGTCTCAGTCCTGTCAGGGCACTGAACTGCATACACTTGGTAATGGAACTGACTGTGACACACCAGTTATAGGGCAAGACTGGTCTCAGTCCTGTCAGGGCACTGAACTGCATCCACTTGGTAATGGAACTGACTGTGACACACCAGTTATAGGGCAAGACTGGTCTCAGTCCTGTCAGGGCACTGAACTGCATCCACTTGGTAATGGAACTGACTGTGACACACCAGTTATAGGGCAAGACTGGTCTCAGTCCTGTCAGGGCACTGAACTGCATACACTTGGTAATGGAACTGACTGTGACACACCAGTTATAGGGCAAGACTGGTCTCAGTCCTGTCAGGGCACTGAACTGCATCCACTTGGTAATGGAACTGACTGTGACACACCAGTTATAGGGCAAGACTGGTCTCAGTCCTGTCAGGGCACTGAACTGCATCCACTTGGTAATGGAACTGACTGTGACACACCAGTTATAGGGCAAGACTGGTCTCAGTCCTGTCAGGGCACTGAACTGCATCCACTTGGTAATGGAACTGACTGTGACACACCAGTTATAGGGCAAGACTGGTCTCAGTCCTGTCAGGGCACTGAACTGCATCCACTTGGTAATGGAACTGACTGTGACACACCAGTTATAGGGCAAGACTGGTCTCAGTCCTGTCAGGGCACTGAACTGCATCCACTTGGTAATGGAACTGACTGTGACACACCAGTTATAGGGCAAGACTGGTCTCAGTCCTGTCAGGGCACTGAACTGCATCCACTTGGTAATGGAACTGACTGTGACACACCAGTTATAGGGCAAGACTGGTCTCAGTCCTGTCAGGGCACTGAACTGCATCCACTTGGTAATGGAACTGACTGTGACACACCAGTTATAGGGCAAGACTGGTCTCAGTCCTGTCAGGGCACTGAACTGTGTCCACTTGGTAATGGAACTGACTGTGACACACCAGTTATAGGGCAAGACTGGTCTCAGTCCTGTCAGGGCACTGAACTGCATCCACTTGGTAATGGAACTGACTGTGACACACCAGTTATAGGGCAAGACTGGTCTCAGTCCTGTCAGGGCACTGAACTGCATCCACTTGGTAATGGAACTGACTGTGACACACCAGTTATAGGGCAAGACTGGTCTCAGTCCTGTCAGGGCACTGAACTGCATCCACTTGGTAATGGAACTGACTGTGACACACCAGTTATAGGGCAAGACTGGTCTCAGTCCTGTCAGGGCACTGAACTGCATCCACTTGGTAATGGAACTGACTGTGACACACCAGTTATAGGGCAAGACTGGTCTCAGTCCTGTCAGGGCACTGAACTGCATACACTTGGTAATGGAACTGACTGTGACACACCAGTTATAGGGCAAGACTGGTCTCAGTCCTGTCAGGGCACTGAACTGCATCCACTTGGTAATGGAACTGACTGTGACACACCAGTTATAGGGCAAGACTGGTCTCAGTCCTGTCAGGGCACTGAACTGCATACACTTGGTAATGGAACTGACTGTGACACACCAGTTATAGGGCAAGACTGGTCTCAGTCCTGTCAGGGCACTGAACTGCATCCACTTGGTAATGGAACTGACTGTGACACACCAGTTATAGGGCAAGACTGGTCTCAGTCCTGTCAGGGCACTGAACTGCATCCACTTGGTAATGGAACTGACTGTGACACACCAGTTATAGGGCAAGACTGGTCTCAGTCCTGTCAGGGCACTGAACTGCATCCACTTGGTAATGGAACTGACTGTGACACACCAGTTATAGGGCAAGACTGGTCTCAGTCCTGTCAGGGCACTGAACTGCATCCACTTGGTAATGGAACTGACTGTGACACACCAGTTATAGGGCAAGACTGGTCTCAGTCCTGTCAGGGCACTGAACTGCATCCACTTGGTAATGGAACTGACTGTGACACACCAGTTATAGGGCAAGACTGGTCTCAGTCCTGTCAGGGCACTGAACTGCATACACTTGGTAATGGAACTGACTGTGACACACCAGTTATAGGGCAAGACTGGTCTCAGTCCTGTCAGGGCACTGAACTGCATACACTTGGTAATGGAACTGACTGTGACACACCAGTTATAGGGCAAGACTGGTCTCAGTCCTGTCAGGGCACTGAACTGCGTCCACTTGGTAATGGAACTGACTGTGACACACCAGTTATAGGGCAAGACTGGTCTCAGTCCTGTCAGGGCACTGAACTGCATCCACTTGGTAATGGAACTGACTGTGACACACCAGTTATAGGGCAAGACTGGTCTCAGTCCTGTCAGGGCACTGAACTGCATCCACTTGGTAATGGAACTGACTGTGACACACCAGTTATAGGGCAAGACTGGTCTCAGTCCTGTCAGGGCACTGAACTGCATACACTTGGTAATGGAACTGACTGTGACACACCAGTTATAGGGCAAGACTGGTCTCAGTCCTGTCAGGGCACTGAACTGCATCCACTTGGTAATGGAACTGACTGTGACACACCAGTTATAGGGCAAGACTGGTCTCAGTCCTGTCAGGGCACTGAACTGCATCCACTTGGTAATGGAACTGACTGTGACACACCAGTTATAGGGCAAGACTGGTCTCAGTCCTGTCAGGGCACTGAACTGCATACACTTGGTAATGGAACTGACTGTGACACACCAGTTATAGGGCAAGACTGGTCTCAGTCCTGTCAGGGCACTGAACTGCATACACTTGGTAATGGAACTGACTGTGACACACCAGTTATAGGGCAAGACTGGTCTCAGTCCTGTCAGGGCACTGAACTGCATCCACTTGGTAATGGAACTGACTGTGACACACCAGTTATAGGGCAAGACTGGTCTCAGTCCTGTCAGGGCACTGAACTGCATACACTTGGTAATGGAACTGACTGTGACACACCAGTTATAGGGCAAGACTGGTCTCAGTCCTGTCAGGGCACTGAACTGCATCCACTTGGTAATGGAACTGACTGTGACACACCAGTTATAGGGCAAGACTGGTCTCAGTCCTGTCAGGGCACTGAACTGCATCCACTTGGTAATGGAACTGACTGTGACACACCAGTTATAGGGCAAGACTGGTCTCAGTCCTGTCAGGGCACTGAACTGCATCCACTTGGTAATGGAACTGACTGTGACACACCAGTTATAGGGCAAGACTGGTCTCAGTCCTGTCAGGGCACTGAACTGCATACACTTGGTAATGGAACTGACTGTGACACACCAGTTATAGGGCAAGACTGGTCTCAGTCCTGTCAGGGCACTGAACTGTGTCCACTTGGTAATGGAACTGACTGTGACACACCAGTTATAGGGCAAGACTGGTCTCAGTCCTGTCAGGGCACTGAACTGCGTACACTTGGTAATGGAACTGACTGTGACACACCAGTTATAGGGCAAGACTGGTCTCAGTCCTGTCAGGGCACTGAACTGCATCCACTTGGTAATGGAACTGACTGTGACACACCAGTTATAGGGCAAGACTGGTCTCAGTCCTGTCAGGGCACTGAACTGCATCCACTTGGTAATGGAACTGACTGTGACACACCAGTTATAGGGCAAGACTGGTCTCAGTCCTGTCAGGGCACTGAACTGCATCCACTTGGTAATGGAACTGACTGTGACACACCAGTTATAGGGCAAGACTGGTCTCAGTCCTGTCAGGGCACTGAACTGCATCCACTTGGTAATGGAACTGACTGTGACACACCAGTTATAGGGCAAGACTGGTCTCAGTCCTGTCAGGGCACTGAACTGTGTCCACTTGGTAATGGAACTGACTGTGACACACCAGTTATAGGGCAAGACTGGTCTCAGTCCTGTCAGGGCACTGAACTGCATCCACTTGGTAATGGAACTGACTGTGACACACCAGTTATAGGGCAAGACTGGTCTCAGTCCTGTCAGGGCACTGAACTGCATCCACTTGGTAATGGAACTGACTGTGACACACCAGTTATAGGGCAAGACTGGTCTCAGTCCTGTCAGGGCACTGAACTGCATCCACTTGGTAATGGAACTGACTGTGACACACCAGTTATAGGGCAAGACTGGTCTCAGTCCTGTCAGGGCACTGAACTGTGTACACTTGGTAATGGAACTGACTGTGACACACCAGTTATAGGGCAAGACTGGTCTCAGTCCTGTCAGGGCACTGAACTGCATACACTTGGTAATGGAACTGACTGTGACACACCAGTTATAGGGCAAGACTGGTCTCAGTCCTGTCAGGGCACTGAACTGCATCCACTTGGTAATGGAACTGACTGTGACACACCAGTTATAGGGCAAGACTGGTCTCAGTCCTGTCAGGGCACTGAACTGCATCCACTTGGTAATGGAACTGACTGTGACACACCAGTTATAGGGCAAGACTGGTCTCAGTCCTGTCAGGGCACTGAACTGCATCCACTTGGTAATGGAACTGACTGTGACACACCAGTTATAGGGCAAGACTGGTCTCAGTCCTGTCAGGGCACTGAACTGCATACACTTGGTAATGGAACTGACTGTGACACACCAGTTATAGGGCAAGACTGGTCTCAGTCCTGTCAGGGCACTGAACTGCATACACTTGGTAATGGAACTGACTGTGACACACCAGTTATAGGGCAAGACTGGTCTCAGTCCTGTCAGGGCACTGAACTGCATCCACTTGGTAATGGAACTGACTGTGACACACCAGTTATAGGGCAAGACTGGTCTCAGTCCTGTCAGGGCACTGAACTGCGTACACTTGGTAATGGAACTGACTGTGACACACCAGTTATAGGGCAAGACTGGTCTCAGTCCTGTCAGGGCACTGAACTGCATCCACTTGGTAATGGAACTGACTGTGACACACCAGTTATAGGGCAAGACTGGTCTCAGTCCTGTCAGGGCACTGAACTGTGTACACTTGGTAATGGAACTGACTGTGACACACCAGTTATAGGGCAAGACTGGTCTCAGTCCTGTCAGGGCACTGAACTGCATCCACTTGGTAATGGAACTGACTGTGACACACCAGTTATAGGGCAAGACTGGTCTCAGTCCTGTCAGGGCACTGAACTGCATCCACTTGGTAATGGAACTGACTGTGACACACCAGTTATAGGGCAAGACTGGTCTCAGTCCTGTCAGGGCACTGAACTGCATCCACTTGGTAATGGAACTGACTGTGACACACCAGTTATAGGGCAAGACTGGTCTCAGTCCTGTCAGGGCACTGAACTGCATACACTTGGTAATGGAACTGACTGTGACACACCAGTTATAGGGCAAGACTGGTCTCAGTCCTGTCAGGGCACTGAACTGCATCCACTTGGTAATGGAACTGACTGTGACACACCAGTTATAGGGCAAGACTGGTCTCAGTCCTGTCAGGGCACTGAACTGCATACACTTGGTAATGGAACTGACTGTGACACACCAGTTATAGGGCAAGACTGGTCTCAGTCCTGTCAGGGCACTGAACTGTGTACACTTGGTAATGGAACTGACTGTGACACACCAGTTATAGGGCAAGACTGGTCTCAGTCCTGTCAGGGCACTGAACTGTGTACACTTGGTAATGGAACTGACTGTGACACACCAGTTATAGGGCAAGACTGGTCTCAGTCCTGTCAGGGCACTGAACTGCATACACTTGGTAATGGAACTGACTGTGACACACCAGTTATAGGGCAAGACTGGTCTCAGTCCTGTCAGGGCACTGAACTGCATCCACTTGGTAATGGAACTGACTGTGACACACCAGTTATAGGGCAAGACTGGTCTCAGTCCTGTCAGGGCACTGAACTGCATCCACTTGGTAATGGAACTGACTGTGACACACCAGTTATAGGGCAAGACTGGTCTCAGTCCTGTCAGGGCACTGAACTGCATCCACTTGGTAATGGAACTGACTGTGACACACCAGTTATAGGGCAAGACTGGTCTCAGTCCTGTCAGGGCACTGAACTGCATCCACTTGGTAATGGAACTGACTGTGACACACCAGTTATAGGGCAAGACTGGTCTCAGTCCTGTCAGGGCACTGAACTGCATCCACTTGGTAATGGAACTGACTGTGACACACCAGTTATAGGGCAAGACTGGTCTCAGTCCTGTCAGGGCACTGAACTGCATACACTTGGTAATGGAACTGACTGTGACACACCAGTTATAGGGCAAGACTGGTCTCAGTCCTGTCAGGGCACTGAACTGCATCCACTTGGTAATGGAACTGACTGTGACACACCAGTTATAGGGCAAGACTGGTCTCAGTCCTGTCAGGGCACTGAACTGCATCCACTTGGTAATGGAACTGACTGTGACACACCAGTTATAGGGCAAGACTGGTCTCAGTCCTGTCAGGGCACTGAACTGCATCCACTTGGTAATGGAACTGACTGTGACACACCAGTTATAGGGCAAGACTGGTCTCAGTCCTGTCAGGGCACTGAACTGCATCCACTTGGTAATGGAACTGACTGTGACACACCAGTTATAGGGCAAGACTGGTCTCAGTCCTGTCAGGGCACTGAACTGCATCCACTTGGTAATGGAACTGACTGTGACACACCAGTTATAGGGCAAGACTGGTCTCAGTCCTGTCAGGGCACTGAACTGCATACACTTGGTAATGGAACTGACTGTGACACACCAGTTATAGGGCAAGACTGGTCTCAGTCCTGTCAGGGCACTGAACTGCATCCACTTGGTAATGGAACTGACTGTGACACACCAGTTATAGGGCAAGACTGGTCTCAGTCCTGTCAGGGCACTGAACTGCGTACACTTGGTAATGGAACTGACTGTGACACACCAGTTATAGGGCAAGACTGGTCTCAGTCCTGTCAGGGCACTGAACTGCATACACTTGGTAATGGAACTGACTGTGACACACCAGTTATAGGGCAAGACTGGTCTCAGTCCTGTCAGGGCACTGAACTGCATACACTTGGTAATGGAACTGACTGTGACACACCAGTTATAGGGCAAGACTGGTCTCAGTCCTGTCAGGGCACTGAACTGCATCCACTTGGTAATGGAACTGACTGTGACACACCAGTTATAGGGCAAGACTGGTCTCAGTCCTGTCAGGGCACTGAACTGCATACACTTGGTAATGGAACTGACTGTGACACACCAGTTATAGGGCAAGACTGGTCTCAGTCCTGTCAGGGCACTGAACTGCATCCACTTGGTAATGGAACTGACTGTGACACACCAGTTATAGGGCAAGACTGGTCTCAGTCCTGTCAGGGCACTGAACTGCATACACTTGGTAATGGAACTGACTGTGACACACCAGTTATAGGGCAAGACTGGTCTCAGTCCTGTCAGGGCACTGAACTGCATACACTTGGTAATGGAACTGACTGTGACACACCAGTTATAGGGCAAGACTGGTCTCAGTCCTGTCAGGGCACTGAACTGCATCCACTTGGTAATGGAACTGACTGTGACACACCAGTTATAGGGCAAGACTGGTCTCAGTCCTGTCAGGGCACTGAACTGCATCCACTTGGTAATGGAACTGACTGTGACACACCAGTTATAGGGCAAGACTGGTCTCAGTCCTGTCAGGGCACTGAACTGCATCCACTTGGTAATGGAACTGACTGTGACACACCAGTTATAGGGCAAGACTGGTCTCAGTCCAGTCAGGGCACTGAACTGCATCCACTTGGTAATGGAACTGACTGTGACACACCAGTTATAGGGCAAGACTGGTCTCAGTCCTGTCAGGGCACTGAACTGCATACACTTGGTAATGGAACTGACTGTGACACACCAGTTATAGGGCAAGACTGGTCTCAGTCCTGTCAGGGCACTGAACTGCATACACTTGGTAATGGAACTGACTGTGACACACCAGTTATAGGGCAAGACTGGTCTCAGTCCTGTCAGGGCACTGAACTGCATCCACTTGGTAATGGAACTGACTGTGACACACCAGTTATAGGGCAAGACTGGTCTCAGTCCTGTCAGGGCACTGAACTGCATACACTTGGTAATGGAACTGACTGTGACACACCAGTTATAGGGCAAGACTGGTCTCAGTCCTGTCAGGGCACTGAACTGCATACACTTGGTAATGGAACTGACTGTGACACACCAGTTATAGGGCAAGACTGGTCTCAGTCCTGTCAGGGCACTGAACTGCATACACTTGGTAATGGAACTGACTGTGACACACCAGTTATAGGGCAAGACTGGTCTCAGTCCTGTCAGGGCACTGAACTGCATACACTTGGTAATGGAACTGACTGTGACACACCAGTTATAGGGCAAGACTGGTCTCAGTCCTGTCAGGGCACTGAACTGCATCCACTTGGTAATGGAACTGACTGTGACACACCAGTTATAGGGCAAGACTGGTCTCAGTCCTGTCAGGGCACTGAACTGCATACACTTGGTAATGGAACTGACTGTGACACACCAGTTATAGGGCAAGACTGGTCTCAGTCCTGTCAGGGCACTGAACTGCATCCACTTGGTAATGGAACTGACTGTGACACACCAGTTATAGGGCAAGACTGGTCTCAGTCCTGTCAGGGCACTGAACTGCATACACTTGGTAATGGAACTGACTGTGACACACCAGTTATAGGGCAAGACTGGTCTCAGTCCTGTCAGGGCACTGAACTGCATCCACTTGGTAATGGAACTGACTGTGACACACCAGTTATAGGGCAAGACTGGTCTCAGTCCTGTCAGGGCACTGAACTGCATACACTTGGTAATGGAACTGACTGTGACACACCAGTTATAGGGCAAGACTGGTCTCAGTCCTGTCAGGGCACTGAACTGCATCCACTTGGTAATGGAACTGACTGTGACACACCAGTTATAGGGCAAGACTGGTCTCAGTCCTGTCAGGGCACTGAACTGCATCCACTTGGTAATGGAACTGACTGTGACACACCAGTTATAGGGCAAGACTGGTCTCAGTCCTGTCAGGGCACTGAACTGCGTACACTTGGTAATGGAACTGACTGTGACACACCAGTTATAGGGCAAGACTGGTCTCAGTCCTGTCAGGGCACTGAACTGCATCCACTTGGTAATGGAACTGACTGTGACACACCAGTTATAGGGCAAGACTGGTCTCAGTCCTGTCAGGGCACTGAACTGCATCCACTTGGTAATGGAACTGACTGTGACACACCAGTTATAGGGCAAGACTGGTCTCAGTCCTGTCAGGGCACTGAACTGCATCCACTTGGTAATGGAACTGACTGTGACACACCAGTTATAGGGCAAGACTGGTCTCAGTCCTGTCAGGGCACTGAACTGCATCCACTTGGTAATGGAACTGACTGTGACACACCAGTTATAGGGCAAGACTGGTCTCAGTCCTGTCAGGGCACTGAACTGCATCCACTTGGTAATGGAACTGACTGTGACACACCAGTTATAGGGCAAGACTGGTCTCAGTCCTGTCAGGGCACTGAACTGCATCCACTTGGTAATGGAACTGACTGTGACACACCAGTTATAGGGCAAGACTGGTCTCAGTCCTGTCAGGGCACTGAACTGCATCCACTTGGTAATGGAACTGACTGTGACACACCAGTTATAGGGCAAGACTGGTCTCAGTCCTGTCAGGGCACTGAACTGCATACACTTGGTAATGGAACTGACTGTGACACACCAGTTATAGGGCAAGACTGGTCTCAGTCCTGTCAGGGCACTGAACTGCATCCACTTGGTAATGGAACTGACTGTGACACACCAGTTATAGGGCAAGACTGGTCTCAGTCCTGTCAGGGCACTGAACTGCATCCACTTGGTAATGGAACTGACTGTGACACACCAGTTATAGGGCAAGACTGGTCTCAGTCCTGTCAGGGCACTGAACTGCATCCACTTGGTAATGGAACTGACTGTGACACACCAGTTATAGGGCAAGACTGGTCTCAGTCCTGTCAGGGCACTGAACTGCATACACTTGGTAATGGAACTGACTGTGACACACCAGTTATAGGGCAAGACTGGTCTCAGTCCTGTCAGGGCACTGAACTGCATACACTTGGTAATGGAACTGACTGTGACACACCAGTTATAGGGCAAGACTGGTCTCAGTCCTGTCAGGGCACTGAACTGCATACACTTGGTAATGGAACTGACTGTGACACACCAGTTATAGGGCAAGACTGGTCTCAGTCCTGTCAGGGCACTGAACTGCATACACTTGGTAATGGAACTGACTGTGACACACCAGTTATAGGGCAAGACTGGTCTCAGTCCTGTCAGGGCACTGAACTGCATCCACTTGGTAATGGAACTGACTGTGACACACCAGTTATAGGGCAAGACTGGTCTCAGTCCTGTCAGGGCACTGAACTGCGTACACTTGGTAATGGAACTGACTGTGACACACCAGTTATAGGGCAAGACTGGTCTCAGTCCTGTCAGGGCACTGAACTGCATCCACTTGGTAATGGAACTGACTGTGACACACCAGTTATAGGGCAAGACTGGTCTCAGTCCTGTCAGGGCACTGAACTGCATACACTTGGTAATGGAACTGACTGTGACACACCAGTTATAGGGCAAGACTGGTCTCAGTCCTGTCAGGGCACTGAACTGCATCCACTTGGTAATGGAACTGACTGTGACACACCAGTTATAGGGCAAGACTGGTCTCAGTCCTGTCAGGGCACTGAACTGTGTACACTTGGTAATGGAACTGACTGTGACACACCAGTTATAGGGCAAGACTGGTCTCAGTCCTGTCAGGGCACTGAACTGCATCCACTTGGTAATGGAACTGACTGTGACACACCAGTTATAGGGCAAGACTGGTCTCAGTCCTGTCAGGGCACTGAACTGCATCCACTTGGTAATGGAACTGACTGTGACACACCAGTTATAGGGCAAGACTGGTCTCAGTCCTGTCAGGGCACTGAACTGCATCCACTTGGTAATGGAACTGACTGTGACACACCAGTTATAGGGCAAGACTGGTCTCAGTCCTGTCAGGGCACTGAACTGCATACACTTGGTAATGGAACTGACTGTGACACACCAGTTATAGGGCAAGACTGGTCTCAGTCCTGTCAGGGCACTGAACTGCATACACTTGGTAATGGAACTGACTGTGACACACCAGTTATAGGGCAAGACTGGTCTCAGTCCTGTCAGGGCACTGAACTGCATACACTTGGTAATGGAACTGACTGTGACACACCAGTTATAGGGCAAGACTGGTCTCAGTCCTGTCAGGGCACTGAACTGCATCCACTTGGTAATGGAACTGACTGTGACACACCAGTTATAGGGCAAGACTGGTCTCAGTCCTGTCAGGGCACTGAACTGCATCCACTTGGTAATGGAACTGACTGTGACACACCAGTTATAGGGCAAGACTGGTCTCAGTCCTGTCAGGGCACTGAACTGCATACACTTGGTAATGGAACTGACTGTGACACACCAGTTATAGGGCAAGACTGGTCTCAGTCCTGTCAGGGCACTGAACTGTGTCCACTTGGTAATGGAACTGACTGTGACACACCAGTTATAGGGCAAGACTGGTCTCAGTCCTGTCAGGGCACTGAACTGCATACACTTGGTAATGGAACTGACTGTGACACACCAGTTATAGGGCAAGACTGGTCTCAGTCCTGTCAGGGCACTGAACTGCATCCACTTGGTAATGGAACTGACTGTGACACACCAGTTATAGGGCAAGACTGGTCTCAGTCCTGTCAGGGCACTGAACTGCATCCACTTGGTAATGGAACTGACTGTGACACACCAGTTATAGGGCAAGACTGGTCTCAGTCCTGTCAGGGCACTGAACTGCGTCCACTTGGTAATGGAACTGACTGTGACACACCAGTTATAGGGCAAGACTGGTCTCAGTCCTGTCAGGGCACTGAACTGCATCCACTTGGTAATGGAACTGACTGTGACACACCAGTTATAGGGCAAGACTGGTCTCAGTCCTGTCAGGGCACTGAACTGCATCCACTTGGTAATGGAACTGACTGTGACACACCAGTTATAGGGCAAGACTGGTCTCAGTCCTGTCAGGGCACTGAACTGTGTACACTTGGTAATGGAACTGACTGTGACACACCAGTTATAGGGCAAGACTGGTCTCAGTCCTGTCAGGGCACTGAACTGCATCCACTTGGTAATGGAACTGACTGTGACACACCAGTTATAGGGCAAGACTGGTCTCAGTCCTGTCAGGGCACTGAACTGCATCCACTTGGTAATGGAACTGACTGTGACACACCAGTTATAGGGCAAGACTGGTCTCAGTCCTGTCAGGGCACTGAACTGCATACACTTGGTAATGGAACTGACTGTGACACACCAGTTATAGGGCAAGACTGGTCTCAGTCCTGTCAGGGCACTGAACTGCATCCACTTGGTAATGGAACTGACTGTGACACACCAGTTATAGGGCAAGACTGGTCTCAGTCCTGTCAGGGCACTGAACTGCATACACTTGGTAATGGAACTGACTGTGACACACCAGTTATAGGGCAAGACTGGTCTCAGTCCTGTCAGGGCACTGAACTGTGTACACTTGGTAATGGAACTGACTGTGACACACCAGTTATAGGGCAAGACTGGTCTCAGTCCTGTCAGGGCACTGAACTGTGTACACTTGGTAATGGAACTGACTGTGACACACCAGTTATAGGGCAAGACTGGTCTCAGTCCTGTCAGGGCACTGAACTGTGTACACTTGGTAATGGAACTGACTGTGACACACCAGTTATAGGGCAAGACTGGTCTCAGTCCTGTCAGGGCACTGAACTGCATACACTTGGTAATGGAACTGACTGTGACACACCAGTTATAGGGCAAGACTGGTCTCAGTCCTGTCAGGGCACTGAACTGCATCCACTTGGTAATGGAACTGACTGTGACACACCAGTTATAGGGCAAGACTGGTCTCAGTCCTGTCAGGGCACTGAACTGCATCCACTTGGTAATGGAACTGACTGTGACACACCAGTTATAGGGCAAGACTGGTCTCAGTCCTGTCAGGGCACTGAACTGCATCCACTTGGTAATGGAACTGACTGTGACACACCAGTTATAGGGCAAGACTGGTCTCAGTCCTGTCAGGGCACTGAACTGCATCCACTTGGTAATGGAACTGACTGTGACACACCAGTTATAGGGCAAGACTGGTCTCAGTCCTGTCAGGGCACTGAACTGCATCCACTTGGTAATGGAACTGACTGTGACACACCAGTTATAGGGCAAGACTGGTCTCAGTCCTGTCAGGGCACTGAACTGCATCCACTTGGTAATGGAACTGACTGTGACACACCAGTTATAGGGCAAGACTGGTCTCAGTCCTGTCAGGGCACTGAACTGCATCCACTTGGTAATGGAACTGACTGTGACACACCAGTTATAGGGCAAGACTGGTCTCAGTCCTGTCAGGGCACTGAACTGCATCCACTTGGTAATGGAACTGACTGTGACACACCAGTTATAGGGCAAGACTGGTCTCAGTCCTGTCAGGGCACTGAACTGCATCCACTTGGTAATGGAACTGACTGTGACACACCAGTTATAGGGCAAGACTGGTCTCAGTCCTGTCAGGGCACTGAACTGCATACACTTGGTAATGGAACTGACTGTGACACACCAGTTATAGGGCAAGACTGGTCTCAGTCCTGTCAGGGCACTGAACTGCATCCACTTGGTAATGGAACTGACTGTGACACACCAGTTATAGGGCAAGACTGGTCTCAGTCCTGTCAGGGCACTGAACTGCATCCACTTGGTAATGGAACTGACTGTGACACACCAGTTATAGGGCAAGACTGGTCTCAGTCCTGTCAGGGCACTGAACTGCATCCACTTGGTAATGGAACTGACTGTGACACACCAGTTATAGGGCAAGACTGGTCTCAGTCCTGTCAGGGCACTGAACTGCATACACTTGGTAATGGAACTGACTGTGACACACCAGTTATAGGGCAAGACTGGTCTCAGTCCTGTCAGGGCACTGAACTGTGTACACTTGGTAATGGAACTGACTGTGACACACCAGTTATAGGGCAAGACTGGTCTCAGTCCTGTCAGGGCACTGAACTGCATACACTTGGTAATGGAACTGACTGTGACACACCAGTTATAGGGCAAGACTGGTCTCAGTCCTGTCAGGGCACTGAACTGCATCCACTTGGTAATGGAACTGACTGTGACACACCAGTTATAGGGCAAGACTGGTCTCAGTCCTGTCAGGGCACTGAACTGCATCCACTTGGTAATGGAACTGACTGTGACACACCAGTTATAGGGCAAGACTGGTCTCAGTCCTGTCAGGGCACTGAACTGCATCCACTTGGTAATGGAACTGACTGTGACACACCAGTTATAGGGCAAGACTGGTCTCAGTCCTGTCAGGGCACTGAACTGTGTCCACTTGGTAATGGAACTGACTGTGACACACCAGTTATAGGGCAAGACTGGTCTCAGTCCTGTCAGGGCACTGAACTGCATCCACTTGGTAATGGAACTGACTGTGACACACCAGTTATAGGGCAAGACTGGTCTCAGTCCTGTCAGGGCACTGAACTGCATCCACTTGGTAATGGAACTGACTGTGACACACCAGTTATAGGGCAAGACTGGTCTCAGTCCTGTCAGGGCACTGAACTGCATCCACTTGGTAATGGAACTGACTGTGACACACCAGTTATAGGGCAAGACTGGTCTCAGTCCTGTCAGGGCACTGAACTGCTTACACTTGGTAATGGAACTGACTGTGACACACCAGTTATAGGGCAAGACTGGTCTCAGTCCTGTCAGGGCACTGAACTGCATCCACTTGGTAATGGAACTGACTGTGACACACCAGTTATAGGGCAAGACTGGTCTCAGTCCTGTCAGGGCACTGAACTGCATCCACTTGGTAATGGAACTGACTGTGACACACCAGTTATAGGGCAAGACTGGTCTCAGTCCTGTCAGGGCACTGAACTGTGTCCACTTGGTAATGGAACTGACTGTGACACACCAGTTATAGGGCAAGACTGGTCTCAGTCCTGTCAGGGCACTGAACTGCATCCTCTTGGTAATGGAACTGACTGTGATACACCAGTTATATGGCAAGACTGGTTTCAGTCCTGTCAGGCACTGAACTGTGTACACTTGGTAATGGAACTGACTGTGACACACCAGTTATAGGGCAAGACTAGTCTCAGTCCTGTCAGGGCACTGAACTGCATCCATATGTAATGGAACTGACTGTGACACTTCAGTTATAGGGCAAGACTAGTTTCAGTTCTCTCAGGTCACTGAACTTCGTACTTTTGGTAATGGAACTGACTGTGACACACCAGTTATAGGCCAAGACTGTTCTCAGTCCTCTCAGGGCGCTGAACTGCATCCACCTGGTAATGGAACTGACTGTGACACACCGGATCTGTTTATTACAATGTACACTTAATGTCAGATTGCCTTTGACAGAAACAGGAAAGTTAACAAGACATTGTACAGCTACATATTTTATCTGTCCATACACTGGAAATAACAGTATCTAAATGTGCAGAACTACCGAAATTAAGATTTAATAATTTTGTTAACAATACTTCTTTGCTGTATAGGCAGTGACTAATTTTCTCCCTAAAAGGTACTTTTTACAGTACCCCTAGAGACTCTACATGGAATATGTTACTCCATGCTGTAGACATCTGCTATACATCAGCCTTGCTAGCAGTCAGCAGTAATTCTGCGCAAAAAGAAACAGAAGAAATTTGTTCACTCCTATTCTAGATAGGTATTTCTCAGAATATGATGTTACTATGACATTGTTGGCAGTACATCAATCTTGTACGAATCTGAAGGTTGTGGGTTTGAGTCCCAAATCTGAAACATTTGCATCCAACTACATGTTGAGCATGGTGTTGTACTGATTGGGTTTAACATCCTTTACGTGATATGTATTTCCCCTTCAGTTTCTTGTTAAACTGCTCTTTGACGTCTCACTGAAGGAAAAATAAATAAATAAACAATACACCATTCACAAAACAGATGAGAAAGTTATTTAAAACACACCAAAACAAAAAAAAAGAAAAAAAAATATTAATACGGTATTACATAATCATACAGCCAAAAAATGCAAAGCCAAATGCAAATGTGGTCATACTAATAAAGAAGTACGGAATTTCAATAAAGTCTGCGTAAGCAAAACAAATAACATAAAAGCATTTAAATGTTGTAATTATTTCTGGAATTATCCTTATGTAATAATGCATTAATATCCTTCCCATAAAAAATATAAGGAGCATTTTTATTAAAACACAAAAATGTGAAAATAAATCTCTTCCAGTAACAATCAGCAGGTAAAAAATAGTCAAAACAAAAGCAAGATTGTCATTTGAAACACCAGAAAAGTTTATATGAGTTTACACTCATAAACAAAGACATTGGGGACCTACAGACATTGGATCCTACCCAATTTGGCTTTGTCAAAGGCAGATCCTGCCTTTTGAACTTGATCGACTTTTTTGAAACAGTCACTAAGGCCATTGATGAGAGTAAGGCAGTTCACACAGCCTACCTTGACCTTGCAAAAGCCTTTGACACAATACCCCACTCGGGCCTCATAGACAAACTCACCAGCTTAAATGTAAACCCATATGTCACAAGATGGGTTGCAAACTGACTCAAGGACAGAACCCACAGGGTCGGAGTTGCTGGAGCTATGTCGGACTCTAAGCCAGTCACAAGTGGTGTCCCACAGGGCTCAGTCCTGGGACCCCTCTTGTTCGGCATTTATTTTTCCGAGGTACAGGCAAACATAGGAGGATTGTGGCTGACAAAGTTGGCAGATGACTGCAAACTGGGGGCCATAATTGATACTCCAGCGGACACAAACATCCTTCAGAGAGGCCTCATAGAAATGGATAATTGGTGCCAGAGCCATGGCCTTAAGCTGAACGCCAAAAAATGTATAGTCATACCCTTTGGGAAAAACAAGGTACCCACAAATTACCACATAGGTGGTAATCCATTAAGTACGGAAGAGGTAATCAGGGATCTTGGGACCCAGGTTGACAGTAACCTCTCATTTGACACTCACATTGCCAAAGTGGTTAGGAAGACCTTCTATATTGCCCACCTTATCATGAAGGGTTTCACATCTAGATCAAAAGAGGTCATTGTGCCCCTGTACTCTTCTCTTATCAGGCCAATGATTGAGTACAACGCCCCATTTGGGATGTATCTTACCCGACACCTGCAGCAGTTGGAAAGACCCCAAAAGTTCCTCACCAAGAGAATAAAGGGTCTTAAACATATGTCATATGCTGCCCGACTGAAAAAACTCCAGCTCTATTCAGTCGCATACCGCCTACTCAGAGGTGATCTGTGCCTGACGTACAAGGCCATGTCCAATCCGGAATTAATGGACATGCTCCACCTCAGTAAATCCAAATCCATCAGAGCCATGAGACCAAGAGACATAACCTCAACACAGAAATAAATAGGACGTGCTGGAGGGACAGATTCATAACCCAGAGGCTCCCTACACTCTGGAACAGAATCCCAATCCATGTTAGGCAGAGTCCCTCACTAACTTAATTCAAGAGGAGTCTTGACGAGTGGATGGGAGATCGTAGGTTTACCCCGGGGGGCATCTCTGTGTCACTACTAGACAGAGGCACAGTAAACTAAACCCTAAAAGGGCATAGTATGCTCATCCTAAGGGGTGGTGAAAGCCACACACACTCTGGCTAGGCTTATAAATGCCCCAGGGCAGATAGCCTAGTACAAACCTATGAACCTATGAACATCTCTCCTCATGTTTAACATTATTAATTAACATTATGAGTTTGACACTTTGTTAACATGAGTTTACATCTCTCCTCATGTTTAACATTATTAGTTTGACACTTTGTTAACATGAGTTTACAGCTCTCCTCATATTTAACATTATTAGTTTGACACTTTGCTAACATGAGTTTACAGCTCTCCTCAGGTTTAACATTATTAGTTTGACACTTTGTTAACATGAGTTTACAGCTCTCCTCACATTTAACATTATTAGTCTGACACTTTGTTAACATGAGTTTACAGCTCTCCTCACGTTTAACATTATTAGTTTGACACTTTGTTAACATGGGTTTGCATCTCTCCTCACGTTTAACATTTTTAGTTTGACACTTTGTTAACATGAGTTTACATCTTTCCTCAGGTTTAACATTATTAGTTTGACAATTTGTTAACATGAGTTTACATCTCTCCTCACGTTTAACATTATTAGTTTGACACTTTGTTAACATGAGTTTACATCTCTCCTCATGTTTAACATTATTAGTTTGACACTTTGTTAACATGAGTTTACAGCTCTCCTCACGTTTAACATTATTAGTTTGACACTTTGTTAAAATTAGTTTACAGCTCTCCTCACGTTTAACATTATTAGTTTGGCACTTTGTTAACATGAGTTTACATCTCTCCTCATGTTTAACATTATTAGTTTGACACTTTGTTAACATGAGTTTACAGCTCTCCTCATGTTTAACATTAATAGCTTGACACTTTGTTAACATGAGTTTACACCTCTCCTTATGTTTAACATTATTAGTTTGACACTTTGTTAACATAGGTTCATAGGTTCATAGGTTGGTACTAGGCTATCAGCCCTAGGGCCTATACAAGCCTAGCCATAACAATTCCCTGGCTATTTCTTCCCACACTATTTACTTCCCTGGACCCCTGTCTAGCAGGATGACTGACGTGATCCCCGGGGTGAATTTCCTTTCTCCCATCCAATTGTCAAGGTTCCTTTTGAAGAGGGCCAAAGAGGCACTCTGCTTGACATGTATGGGCAATCTATTCCAGAGTCTGGGGAGTCTCTGGGTCAGGAACCTGTCCCTCCAGCATGTTTTGTTTATTCTGATGACAAGGTTTAGATCCCTGGAGCATGTGGCTCTGAGGAATTGGGATTTCTTTAAGAGTAGCATGTCCAACAGCTCTGGGTTTGACATGGCCTTGTATGTTAAGCAGAGATCGTGTCTGAGTAGACGATATGTGACAGAGTATAGCTGGACTTTTTTAAGGTGGTCAGCGTAGGGCATCTGCTTTAGGCCTGTGATTCTTTTAGTGAGTTATTTCTGTGGCCTTTCCAGTTGTTGCCAATGTCTTGAGAGCTACATACCAAATGGGGCATTGTATTCTATAATGGGTCTAATGAAGGATGAGTACAGTGGGACAATGACCTCCTTTTTTCTGGATGAAAAGCCTTTAGTGATGAGGTGTGCCACATAGAAGGATTTCCTGACTGTTATGGCGATGTGGTTATCGAAGGTGAGACCACTGTCCACCTGTGTTCCTAAGTCTCTTATCACACTTTCAGTGTTTAGTGTACTGCCACATATATGGTAATTCACGGATACATGTTTTTTCCCCAAAGGGGATAACTATACATTTCTTGGCATTGAGCTTGAGCCCATGGCTCTGGCACCAAGCATCTGTTTCTGTAAGGCCCTTTTGTAGAGTAGCCACATCATTTAGGGATTAAATAATGGCTCTCAGTTTGCAGTCATCTGCAAACTTTGTTAGCCAGAGTCCCTTAGTGTTGGCCTGTACTTCAGAGAAGTAGATGCCAAACAAGAGCAGTCCCAGGACTGAACCCTGAGGTACTCCACTTGTCACTTTTCTGGAGCTGGATTTGGAGTCAGCTACTTTTACAGTGTGGGTTCATTCAGTAAGCCAGTTAGCAACTCATTGGGTGATGTAAGGATTAATGCCCAGCTTAGTAAGTTTATCTATGATTCCAGAGTGGGGGATGGTGTCAGAGGCCTTGGCAAGGTCTAGATAGTCTGTGTGGACCACCTTACCCTCGTCCATGGCTTTGGAGACTGGTTTGAGGAAGTCAATTAGGTTCAGGAGACAAAATCGGCCCTTCATGAACCCAAACTGGGTGGGGTCCAGTGTTTGAAGGTTGCCAATGTCTTTGTTTATAAGTTCCATGATAATACGCTCCATGGCCTTGCAGATAAGGCTTATCAGACTGATGGGACGGTAGTTTCTGGGATCCAAGGTGGATCTCCCCTTGTGGAGTTTACAGCTCTCCTCATGTTTAAAATTATTAGCTTGACACTTTTTTAACATGTGTTTACATCTCTCCTCAGGTTTAACATTATTAGTTTGACACTTTGTTAACATGAGTTTACATCTCTCCTCACATTTAACATTATTAGTTTGACATCACATCTCTCTTCAGGTTTAACATTATTAGTTTGACACTTTGTTAACATGAGTTTACATCTCTCCTCACGTTTAACATTATTAGTTTGACACTTTGTTAACATGAGTTTACATCTCTCCTCAGGTTTAACATTATTAGTTTGACACTTTGTTAACATGTTTACATCTCTCCTCACGTTTAACATTATTAATTTGGCACTTTGTTAACATGAGTTTACATCTCTCCTCAGGTTTAACATTAGTAGTTTGACACTTTGTTAACATGAGTTTACATCTCTCCTCACGTTTAACATTATTAATTTGACACTTATTTAACATGAGTTTACATCTCTCCTCAGGTTTAACATTAGTAGTTTGACACTTTGTTAACATGAGTTTACATCTCTTCTAAGGTTTAACATTATTAGTTTGACACCTTGTTAACATGCGTTTACATCTCTCCTCAGGTTTAACATTATGAGTTTGACAATTTGTTAACATGAGTTTACATCTCTCCTCAGGTTTAACATTATTAGTTTGACACTTTGTTAACATGAGTTTACATCTCTCCTCAGGTTTAACATTATTAGTTTGACACTTTGTTAACATGAGTTTACAGCTCTCCTCGGGTTTAACATTATTAGTTTGACACTTTGTTAACATGTGTTTACATCTCTCCTCACGTTTAACATTAGTAGTTTGACACTTTGTTAACATGAGTTTACATCTCTCCTCACGTTTAACATTATTAGTTTGACACTTTGTTAACATGAGTTTACATCTCTCCTCAGGTTTAACATTATGAGTTTGACACTTTGTTAACATGAGTTTACATCTCTCCTCAGGTTTAACATTATTAGTTTGACACTTTGTTAACATGAGTTTACAGCTCTCCTCAGGTTTAACATTATTAGTTTGACACTTTGTTAACATGAGTTTACATCTCTCCTCACGTTTAACATTATTAATTTGACACTTTGTTAACATGAGTTTACATCTCTCCTCAGGTTTAACATTATTAGTTTGACACTTTGTTAACATGAGTTTACATCTCTCCTCAGGTTTAACATTAGTAGTTTGACACTTTGTTAACATGAGTTTACAGCTCTCCTCAGGTTTAACATCATTAGTTTTACACTTTCTAGACTGATTACCTTGACTAAGATTGTGGCCTGGTTTTCATTATAGACATGAAGTGGTGGTTACGCTCACTGAAGAAATGTGATGAGGACACTGGGAAATACTTCTGTTATGAAGCAAAGGGTGATGGAGGCTGTCTTTCAGGCCCACGTCAATGGAGTGTACAAGGGTAGAAAGACACTGTGGTGAATGGAAGTATAACTAAGGTAGGTTGTCCTGAAGGTAAATGATCACCGCAGGAGATCCTGAATAAAATGTTAGTATATTCTGACTGAAAAACAAGTCTCTAGCATTTTTGGATCATATCAGTGAGGATGAGGAAGTAACCAAAACCGTAGTTTCCTGATAATGATAGGGACAAAGAAATGAACTGGTGGAGAAACAGAAAGTGTATAAGATGAAGAATGTCACTGTCACATGAAATGTAGAGAACCTAACCAGAGACTGAACAACAAGGAACTGTCCAAATGGATGCTGATACAAAACATATAATGTTTGCATGATTTGCTGCATAAATATAAACAACAACATACAGTGCATTTCTTCATACTGGTCCCAAGCCCAGATAAATGGGGAGGGTTGTGTCAGGAAGGGCATCCGGCGTAGAACATCTGCCAAATGAGATATGCGGAAACCAATACAGATTTACATACCGGATCAGTTGAGGCCCGGGATAACAATGAATGCCACCAGTACTGTTGGCCGACAGGGTGCTGGCGGAAATTGGGCTACTGTTGGCTGAAGGAGAAGAGGAGGGGGAAGGCATGACCGAAGGCAGGAAAAGAGGAGGAAGGTTAGGAGTGTGGTAGTGAGGGTAGCAACTTTGAATGTTGGCAGTACAACTGGTATAGGGAGAGAGCTAGCTGATATGATGGAGAGAAGGAAGGTTGCTATATTGTGTGTGCAAGAGACCAGATGGAAGGGGAGTAAGGCTATCTGTACCGGAGGTGGGTTAAAAGTTTTCTATCATGGTGTGGATGGGAGGAGAAATGGGGTATGGCTTATCCTGAAGGAGCAGTATGCGAAGAGTGTTTTGGAGGTGAAAAGAGTGTTGGATAGACTGATGTTTATGAAGCTGGAAATTGATGGTGTAATGATGAATGTTGTTAGTGCATATGCTCCACATGTTGGGTGTGCGATGGATGAGAAAGAAATATTTTGGAGTGAGTTGGATGAAGTGGTGATGACTGTACCCAAGGGTGAGAGAGTAGTGATGATGGGTAGGTATGGTTTTAAGGAAAGGAATGCAGAAGGTCAGATGGTAGTGGAATTTGCAAAAAAGGATGGACATGGCTGTGGTGAGTATGTATTTTAATAAGAGGGTGGAACATAGAGTGACATACAAGAGTGGAGGGAGATGCACACAGGTGGATTATATCCTATGCAGGAGGGCCAGTTTGAAGGAGATTGGAGACTGTAAAGTGGTGATAGGGGAATGTATAGTTAAGCAGCATAGAATGGTGGTTTGTAGGATGAAGTTGGTGATCAAGAAGAGGAGGAGGAGTGTGAGGGCAGCACCAAGGATCAAATGGTGGAAATTGAAAAAGGGTGATTGTGGGGTGATGTTTAGAGAAGAATTAAGACAGGCACTGGGTGGCAGTGAAGAGTTACCGAATAGCTGGGTAACTACAGCAGAGCTAGTAAGAGAGATGGCTAGAAAGGTGCTTGGTGTGAGATCTGGAAAGAGGAAGGAGGACAAGGAGACCTGGTGGTGGAATGAAGAAGTACAGGAGAGTATACAGAGAAAGCGGTTGGCAAAGAAGTGGGATTGTCAGAGAGATGAAGAAAGTAGACATGAGTATAAGAAGATGAGGTGCATGGCAAAGAGAGAGATGGCGAAGGCTAAGGATAAGGCGTATGAAGAGTTGTATGAAAGGTTGGACACTAAGGAGGGAGAAAAGGACCTGTACTAATTGGCTAGACAGAGGGACCGAGCTAGTAAAGATGTGCAGCAGGTAAGGGTGATAAAGGACAAAGAGGGAAACGTACTCACAAGTGAGGAGAGTGTGTTGAGGAGTTGGAAAGAGCACTTTGAAGGATTGATCAATGAAAAGAATGAGAGGGAGAGAAGGTTGGATGATGTGCGGATAGTGAATCATGAAGTGCAGTGGATTAGCAAGGAGGAAGTAAGGATAGCTATGAAGAGCATGAAGAATGGAAAGGCTGTTGGTCCAGATGACATACCTGTGGAAGCTTGGAGGTATTTAGGAGAAATGGGAGTGGAATGTTTAACCAGATTGTTTAATGAAATCTTGGAAAGTGAGAGGATGCCTGAGGAGTGGAGAAAAAGTGTTCTGGTACCGATTTTTAAGAATAAGGGTGATGTGCAGAGCTGTAGTAACTACAGAGGGATAAAGCTGATCAGTCACAGCATGAAATTATGGGAAGAGTAGTGGAAGGTAGGTTAAGAAGGGAGGTGATAATTAGTGATCAGCAGTATGGTTCCATGCCAGGAAAGAGCACTACAGATGCGATGTTTGCTTTGAGAGTGTTGATGGAGAAGTACAGAGAAGGTCAGAAGGAGTTGCATTGTGTCTTTGTGGATTTAGAGAAAGCACATGACAGGGTGCCTAGAAAGGAGTTGTGGTATTGTATGAGGAAGTCGGGAGTGTCAGAGAAGTATGTAAGAGTGGTACAGGATATGTACAAGGGTAGTGTGACAGCAGTGAGGTCTACGGTGGGAGTGATGGATGCGTTTAAGGTGGAGGTGGGGTTACATCAAGGATCAGCTCTGAGCCCTTTCTTATTTGTAATGGTGATGGACAGGTTGACAGACGAGATCAGACAGGAGTCCCCATGGACTATGATGTTTGCAGATGACATTATGATCTGTAGTGAGAGTAGGGAACAGGTGGAGGAGACCCTGGAGAGTTGGAGATATGCTCTAGAGAGAAGAGGAATGAAGGTCAGCAGAACTAAGACAGAATATATGTGTGTGAATGAGAGGGAGGATAGAGGAAGGGTGAAGATGCAGGGAGTAGAGCTGGTGAAGGTGGATGAGTTTAAATACTTGGGATCAACAGTTCAGACTAATGGTGAGTGTGGAACAGAGGTGAAGAAGAGAGTACAGTCTGGATGGAGTAGGTGGCAAAAAGGAGTGATTTGTGACAGACTGGTACCAGTAAGAGTGAAAGGGAAGGTCTACAAAAGGGTAGTGAGACCAGCTATGTTATATGGGTTGGAGACAGTGGCATTGACAAAAAGGCAGCAGTCAGATCTGGACATAGTAGAGTTAAAAATGTTAAGATTTGCATTGGGTGTGATGAGGCTGGACAGAATTAGGAATCAGTATATTAGACGGTCAGCCCAGGTTGGACGGTTTGGAGACAAAGCCAGAGAGGTGAGATTGCATTGGTTTGGACATGTGCTGATGAGAGATGCTGGGTATATTGGGAAAAGGATGCTAAGGATGGAGCTGCCATGTAAGAGCAAAAGAGGAAGGCCTAAGATAAGGTTTATGGATGTGGTGAGAGAGGACATGCAGGTGGTTGGTGTGACAGAGCAAGATGCAGAGGACAGGAAGAAATGGAAACAGATGATCTGCTCTGGTGACCCCTAACGGGAGCAGCCGAAAGAAGAAGATTAATTAATGACTGGAATAAGGAGTAATGACAGCCTTCCAAGAAATAATCTTACCCATTTATAGAATTTAAAAGTACAGGTTACACTCACAATCTGATATACTTTTTGGAAAATTGTTTCTGGGTAGTATTTGGAATTTGCATGTTTTCTCTGTGTCTCTTTGGGTTGCTCCCCCTGAAAAAACATATTGAGTTTTTCCATCTCATACTCATCAAAGAATGGAGCTGTGGACAGCTGTCAGACTCTCCATGGTGCCATATAGGGGAATAGTTGAACAGATCAACCACTTTGTGCATCTACTGTTATGCACAGTATCCTTACGATAGGAGAACACTGATCACAGACTGTGCACCATGGCAGGTCTAGCCGCTTGATTAAATAAAATATGGCTTTAGGTGATTCAGTCATGTTGACTAATGTTACCAAAAATGGGCATGGGTAGTTACCGGTGATAACTGGGTTGAGGACCAACTCCATCCTACACAACAGACGCATGCTAATGGTGGGAAGGGTATATGTGCCCCTAGTGGGAGCCCTGCATCAATAAGCTACTGGATGGTTGGTGTCTAGTTGCCCAGCCTGGGTCACCTGGGACAGCTCTGTTGAGCAAAAGCTGGGCATAAAACCAATCAACCTGACAAACATGAATTGAGAATTGATACAGTTAATTTAGGTTCACTGAGAAGGCACAGCTTGGAAGAGGATGACATGGTGATATGGAGGAGGTTGGACATCCTATGTATACAAGAGACAAGATGGAAGGGCAGTGCATGGAGACCACTTGGCTTGGGATCCAGAATCTAATACTCAGGAGAAGGGCAGGCTAGAAATGGTGTGAGAATTGTGGTGAGGGAGAGGTTTCAGAAAGGAGTGAGGGATGTTATTAGAACTTGATCCAAAACGAAAAAAGACGCCAAAACAGGAGTCCGCCAAAATAGTTGAAATATGTCAACCACAATGTAAGGGCAACTGGCAATGAGACACCAGACCCATAGATAGTACTATTCAAAGCAAATACAAGGCACGTTGCAAGAAAATTAAAATAAAATTGGTTTTATTACCAACAAACGAACAGCAGAAAGCACAACAACTGACTAAGCGCTTTCACCAGGTAAACTGGCTTCATCAGAGTCACAATAACCCACACAGCTTACTACTAATAAATGCTGCTCAATAAAACAATATTAATTAATCAATAATTCAATTAACCACACTTCCTGTAATGTCAACCATATTTCTTGCAGTACTAAACCTTGTATTCCAAATATTTGATACCCATTCAATTAAACAGCAACAAATAAATGAACATTTCAATTACAAAATGAAATAATAATCATTGAAATTATGTAAATAATATAAATGTAATAACATTCCTTTGATCTATAAGTGAATGAATATGCATACTAAAAATTCATTTGATAAGAAAAAAATAATAATAATAAATAAAAAGTATATATATATATATATGTATGTATTAATTGGTGTTAAAAAACTGTCCTAACACAATATGTATTATTAAGTCATATAAAACTTGCCCTATATTTCAACAAGGGTTTTAAAGAGATATTCTCGTTGATCCCAGGTAATCTAGTGGCATTTAATCTGATTTGCCACTCCATCTCACGGAGTGCCACATAGTTACTTATGTCACCTTGATAGTCAGAAAAAACCTTATCCACTATAAAAAATAAGAACTTCTTAAACCCATGACATCCTCTAGAATGTAAAAAAAGTGCACTGTGTTCATCCCCTCTTTTAATTGAACCACAATGTTCCCGTATTCTTTCTTTCAAGCTTCTTGTTGTCATGCCGACGTAAAATGCGTCGCATGACATACAAGTAGCCACATAAATACAGTTTTTAGTTAAACAATTACACATGCCAGGGCAAGCAATAGTTAGTTCAAAACCAATAATGGTGAGGTACGATCCTACAGCAATGTACCTACACCATTTGCAACATCCACATTTGTTCATAAAGGACCGCCTACTATCCCTCAATTTCCTCTCTAAAATGTCCTTTAAATTGGAACCCCTACTATACACAATAATAGGGGAATCACCCAGTGTGTCCCTTGTCTCCTTACTCAAAAAATGTTCCCATATCCCCTTCAAACTTGAGCAAATGTCCAAAGAAATGTCGTTGTATTTCAAAATGAATTTGGGGTTGCACCTAATGTTGTTCCCTTCTGTCAAGGTCTTATTTTTGTTATTCGTATCACAAGTCTCAAGTCCCCTTGCTTTCAAAATTGGGACATACCTACTCCTCCTTTTCTTGTATACTTCACGCTTGACTTTAATTAACAAGTCTAAGGGGTAGCCCCTTTCCAAAAATAAACCAATGAGAATGTAAATTTCTTGTTTAAACTCAGTATCGTCACTAATTAATCTTGACAAACGGACCATTTGACCCTTCACAAGTCCCCTCCTTTGGTATAAGGGGTGACAACTTCTGAAGTGTAACAATGAGTTTGCATAACTGGGTTTCCTATAGATGTTACTTTCAAATCCCAAGCCATCTTTAGAAATCCTGATGTCCAAAAAATTCGTATATTCATAACTCCAATTGTATGTAAATTTCAAAAATTCCGAAGTTGTATTCAAATATGCCATGAACTCAATGGCACTGTTTTCATCCCCCCGCCAAAGGATGAGTAAATCATCCAAAAACCTGTTGTACAGGAGAATGTTTTCAGTGTAACCAGAATTAAATATATTCTCTTTCTCCCATGCTAGAAGCACTAAATTTGCAAAAACTGGGGCACACCGTGCTCCCATTGCTACCCCAGTTTGTTGCCTAAACAATTCGCCTTCAAACATCAAGAAATTGTTCTCCAAAACCAGTTCCATTAATTCATGACAGATTTCCAATTTACTCAAATCAAAGCTTGGACTAGAAAACAAACTGTCATAAAACAGGTTTAGACCTGCCCGGTGGGGGATGACTGAAAACAAATTGATGACATCTATGGTTAAAAACCCAAAACTACCCATGTTTTCTATATCCACCAAACCTAGTCTCTCCAAACAATGCCATGAGTCCTTCAAAATGTGGCTTGCGTCCACTAAAGCCCGCTTACAATGTAGGTCAACATATGAAGCCAACGGTTCTGTCTTTGAACCTTTCGCGGAGACTATAGGACGAAACTGCAAATGGTCTGTGCCCTTGTGAACCTTAGGTATGCCAAAAAATTTTGGCATCCTAGGAAATCTTACTACAAGATAGTCATACTCTACCTCTGTAATGGCACCTTGATGTAAACTGTCCAAAAGATACAAATCAATCCTTCTGTAGGCTACATTGACCTCATGTTTAGAGACTCTACTATATGTATCAACATCGCTCAGTAGTTCCATCATTTGACCTGTATAGTCTATGTTGTACATAATCACCATCCCCCCACCCTTGTCAGGTGTCATACATCTGTATTGTCCCGAGTTAACAAACTCATGTAGTATGTTCCTTTCCTCCTGTGTTAAATTGTCATTATGTCCTTTCCTTTGTCCACAAATCTTCCTAAATTCATATTCCAGAACATTCTCAAAGACAATCAGCTCCTTGCTGTTGGGTGGTGTGAAAACACTTCTCCTTTTCACCTGAGTGTTATTCCACTCCAACCCCCGGTCTGAATTGTTCATATGGCCTACTGAAAAATACATTTTTAAATTTAACTCTCTCACATATAGTTTTAGATTTTTTAACAACTGTGTTAAATCCAGCCTATAGCTAGGTACAAACTTGTCACCCCTACAAAACAATTCAAAGTGTGATTCATTTAATACCAGCTCCGTGTAGTTATGAATAATGAATCCCCTTTCTTTCACAATGGTGTGTCGCATAACTTCTTGAGGTGTGTGTATATCACCCCCTCCATTCCCTACATTGGTGTTATACCCCTCATGTATAATCATAGACACTTCCTGACTGTCGTCTACTAGAACCTTGTGCTCTAGTGGTCTTACACACTCCTCATTGATCACTCTTTCCTGGTTAAAGACATAACTATCATTGAATGTCTTGTCATATTCATCAAAAAAATCCTTTTGTTCAGTCAAAGAGCTAAATTCACCAGTATCATTTGCAATATTGTCCTTAACCCCCCCAGGAACATCACAAAAAACATGCTCAAAAGTGTCATTGCAAACAAAAAGAGTATCAATATCAACACAAATGTTAAAATTAACACAATAGTCACAGTCCAGTCTTTCAATTAACGGTTTCTCCTGAAACCCCTCGGACTCCTCTGTTGGGGTTGGTTGTAATTTTGGCCCTTGTTTAAAAGTCTCTCCGATCTCCGAGGCATGGTCTGAACTTGTGACAGACAGAAACAAAAACCTCTGACAAGAAACCATGCAGTAACACAAAGTAACACCAAGCAGAGTAAAATAAATGAATACTGCCCAGAGACAGGACTGAACACAAACTAAGTAACACCAAGCAGAGCAAAATAATTCAATACTGCCCAGACACAGGACTGAACACAAACTAAGTAACACCAAGCAGGGCAAAATAATTCAATACTGCCCAGAGACAGGACTGAACACAAACTAAGTAACACCAAGCAGAGCAAAATAATTCAATACTGCCCAGAGACAGGACTGAACACAAACTAAGTAACACCAAGCAGAGAAAAATAATTCAATACTGCCCAGAGACAGGACTGAACACAAACTAAGTAACACCAAGCAGAGCAAAATAACTCAATACTGCCGAGAGACAGGACTGAACACAAACTAAGTAACACCAAGCAGAGCAAAATAATTCAATACTGCCCAGAGACAGGACTGAACACAAACTAAGTAACACCAAGCAGAGCAAAATAATTCAATACTGCCCATAGACAGGACTGAACATAATATAAGTAACACCAAGCAGAGCAAAATAATTCAATACTGCCCAGACACAGGACTGAACACAAACTAAGTAACACCAAGCAGAGCAAAATAATTCATTTCTGCCCAGACACAAGACTGAATACAAACTAACACCAAGCAGAGCAAAATAATTCAATTCTGCCCAGACACAAGACTGAATACAAACTAAGTAACACCAAGCAGAGCAAAATAATTCAATACTGCCCAGAGACAGGACTAAACACAAACTAAGTAACACCAAGCAGAGCAAAATAATTCAATACTGCCCAGAGACAGGACTGAACACAAACTAAGTAACACCAAGCAGAGCAAAATAATTCAATACTGCCCAGAGACAGGACTGAACACAAACTAAGTAACACCAATCTGAGCAAAAGAATTCAATACTGCCCAGAGACAGGACTGAATAGAAACTAAGTAAGACCAAGCAGAGCAAAATAATTCAATACTGCCCAGAGACAGGACTGAACACAATCTAAGTAACACCAAGCAGAGCAAAATAATTCAACACTGCCCAGACACAGGTCTGAATACAAACTAAGTAACACCAAGCAGAGCAAAATAATTCAATACTGCCCAGACACAGGACTGAACACAAGCTAAGTAACACCGAGCAGAGCAAAATAATTAAATACTGCCCAGAGACAGGACTGAACACAAACTAAGTAACACCAAGCAGAGCAAAATAATTCAATACTGCCCAGAGACAGCACTGAACACAAACTAAGTAACACCAAGCAGAGCAAAATAATTCAATACTGCCCAGACACAGGACTGAACACAAACTAAGTAACACCAATCAGAGCAAAAGAATTCAATACTGCCCAGACACAGGACTGAATACAAACTAAGTAACACCAATCAAAGCAAAAGAATTCAATACTGCCCAGAGACAGGACTGAACACAAACTAAGCAACACCAAGCAGAGCAAAATAATTGAATACTGCCCAGACACAGGACTGAATACAAACTAAGTAACACCAATCAAAGCAAAAGAATTCAATACTGCCCAGAGACAGGACTGAATACAAACTAAGTAACACCAATCAGAGCAAAATAATTCAATACTGCCCAGAGACAGGACTGAATACAAACTAAGTAACACCAATCAGAGCAAAAGAATTCAATACTGCCCAGAGACAGGACTGAATGCAAACTAAGTAACACCAAGCAGAGCAAAACAATTCAATACTGCCCAGGCACAAGACTGAATACAAACTAAGTAACACCAATCAGAGGAAAATAATTCAATACTGCCCAGAGACAAGACTGAACACAAACTAAGTAACACCAATCAGAGCAAAAGAATTCAATACTGCCCAGACAAAGGACTGAACACAAAGTAAGTAACACCAAGCAGGGCAAAATAATTCAATACTGCCCAGAGACAGGACTGAATACAAACTAAGTAACACCAAGCAGAGCAAAACAATTCAATACTGCCCAGACACAAGACTGAATACAAACTAAGTAACACCAAGCAGAGCAAAATAATTCAATACTGCCCAGACACAGGACTGAACACAATCTAAGTAACACCAAGCAGAGCAAAATAATTCAGTACTGCCAAAGAGAGGACTGAACACAAACTAACTAACACCAAGCAGAGCAAAATAATTCAATACTGCCCAGACACAAGACTGAATACAAACTAAGTAACACCAAGCAGAGCAAATTAATTCAATACTGCCCAGAGACAGGACTGAACACAAACTAAGTAACACCAAACAGAGCAAAATAATTAAATACTGCCCAGAGACAGGACTGAACACAATCTAAGTAACACCAAGCAGAGCAAAATAATTCAATTCTGCCCAGACACAGGACTGAACACAAACTAAGTAACACCAAGCAGAGCAAAATAATTCAATACTGCCCAGAGACAGGACTGAACACAAACTAAGTAACACTAAGCAAAGCAAAATAATTCAATACTGCCCAGACACAGGACTGAACACAAACTTAGTAACACCAATCAGAGCAAAATAATTCAATACTGCCCAGACACAAGACTGAATACAAACTAAGTAACACCAATCAGAGCAAAATAATTCAATACTGCCCAGACACAGGACTGAACACAAACTAAGTAACACCAAGCAGGGCACAATAATTCAATACTGCCCAGAGACAGGACTGAATACAAACTAAGTAACACCAAGCAGAGCAAAACAATTCAATACTGCCCAGACACAGGACTGAACACAATCTAATTAACACCAAGCAGAGCAGAATAATTCAATACTGCCAAAGAGAGGACTGAACACAAACTAACTAAAACCAAGCAGAGCAAAATAATTCAATACTGCCCAGACACAAGACTGAATACAAACTAAGTAACACCAAGCAGAGCAAATTAATTCAATACTGCCCAGAGACAGGACTGAACACAAGCTAAGTAACACCAAGCAGAGCAAAATAATTAAATACTGCCCAGAGACAGGACTGAACACAATCTAAGTAACACCAAGCAGAGCAAAATAATTCAATACTGCCCAGACACAGGACTGAACACAAACTAAGTAACACCAAGCAGAGCAAAATAATTAAATACTTCCCAGAGACAGGACTGAACACAAACTAAGCAACACCAAGCAGAGCAAAATAATTCAATACTGCCCAGACACAGGACTGAACACAAAATAAGTAACACCAAGCAGAGCAAAATAATTGAATACTGCCCAGAGACTGGACTGCATCTGTATTCTGGCCATAATAACAACATGACAAAAATGAGCACTATCTGAAAAATAAAAATTTAATGACAAAAAGGGGAGCGCTTTCGCAATATACAATTGCTTCATCAGACGATTTTAATTACAGAAGACCATCTCAATAAATAGAATCAAATTCTTGTTAATTAAGAATTTAACCAATCACAGCAGTATACATTACATTTTCCATGCTACAAGGCATCACATGACATATCAAAGTTTCCATTCACACAGAACCTATCTTTAAAGATAATAATAATAAAAGTAAACAAAACTATATATACAAAAAATCACATCCTCAACTTCCTCCTTTTTAATATAGGTTTTAGGAATACAAAATCATTCAGTCCCAGCCCTTTATGTGATGTAAGTGTCAGAATCCAATGCAAGTCAATGCGTTTAGTTTTATTAATCAAATTCCCCATCCTGAAATCTTCATGAACCACTTCCAAAACTAAAAAAGTAATGTTCCTCATCCCTTTCATTCATGTGATTAGCAATGTCACTATAATTAAGCCCTCTGCATGCACAATAATAATGGTCATGAATATGCTCACGTATACATCTATTGGTTTTACACACATAGAACGATCTGCATGATGTACAATGAGCAAAATGTACCAAATTTATTGTATTGCAATCAGCGTCAACCTTCATATAGTAGATTTTCCTATAATCGGGGTGTAAAAAAGCTGAAGATTCATCTATATAATCACAAAAGGAACACGCATTACATTTCCTTGTACATGACTGACCATTATTAATCATCCCTAATTCTTTGACATAGCATAACCTTCATTTAAGTGACTTCTTATTTCTATATCCAAATCTTGGTCTCGGTCCTATTAAGCTAGCAATTTCATCGTCAGTATGTAGGATATGCCAATTCCTATTAGTTATATTCATATGCTCCTTGTTGTCACTACTATAATTCAGCAGAAAGTTAAATCGTTGTTATGTACCCCCTCATGATATCTAACAGCAGAGGGAAAGGATAAAATTTATTTATTTATTTATTTATTTTACATTTGTTAACCGGGCTGGTCTAACTGGATACATATCCGTTTTCAGTAGAGGCCCGAGGAGAAAAGCTCCAATACACAATAGAAGTACATATTTAAATTGCAAGATTCAAAGTATTGTTACAACAAGAGAATACAGCTTACATATGCAGGAATGAAAATTTACATAGATGTTATATAAGACTAAAGGACAGACAGGAAATTATACACAGAACATTGATTTCGTTAAAGATACTGAAAAATAGACTGAAATCAGAGATTTTCCTTATTACTAAAAGGAAAGAGAAATTTTAGAGATCTGCAATTAGGGAAATGGGCTAGGGAAGTGGACCTAGAAGTAAAGAGATATGTAGTTAGTCAGGTTCTCGACATGGGCATGTCCATTGTGTGGAGAGATATTCTTTAAGGTTAGCTTTGAAATGATAGAGTGAAGAAGTAAGTCTAAGGTTGTTTGGCAGGAGTTCCACTGCTTGCCAATGGAATTTGCATAAAGGGCATCCCCACATGAGTTTTTGCTTTAATGGTTAGGATCTGGATGCTGTTTGATGATCGGAGACTATTGAGGTTAGTATATGGAGTTAGAATTTTGCACAGTGAGGGAGTTCTATCAGGATGGTTGATAATTTTATAAGCTTGAGTTGGCTAAGTTTGAGGAGATTTGGCAGTTCCAACCAGCCAAGTCTTCAGATTAAGGCAATGATGGGTTCGATAAGGGGAACCTGTAATAAATCTGGCAATGTGGTTATAGGCAAGAGAGAGCATGTTAAGTTCACGTTTATTGAGAAAAGAGAGGATCGGGAAGCATAGAGGAGGGAAGAGAGGAGATGGGTACGAGCAATAGTTAATTTGGTAGTGGGAGTTAGGAAGTTTTAATTCTGTACATAGATCCTAGTTTTTGTTAACAGACTTTACTGTTTGGGTAATGTGTATGTCAAATTTGAGCTTATGATCAATAGTGACACCTAGCAGTTTGGTACTGGTGACAGGGGTTATGAGGGTCCCATTAGTGGATTTAATATGAAAGGTTGTGTTGTTAGTGTTTGGGAGTTCTTTACCTAGAGGTGAGAAGACGTTGGGGAAGAAAAGTAATAGTTTGGTTTTAGATGGGTTAAGTAGAAGTTTTAAGTCAGTGAACCATTTTTCAACTAGTGCAAAACAATGTTGTGTGGTCATTTGGAGATTCGAGAGAGAGACGTTGGAGCAGATTAAGGTGGAGTCGTCGGTATTGTATACAGGTGGATTTAGGGATGATTGATTGAAGGTCATTTATGAAGATGGAAAACAGAAGTGGACCCAGTATTGAGCCCTGAGGAATGCCTATGGTATTCGGGAGCAGTCCCGATATTCTGTTTTGCCATAGGACAGCTTGTTGCCTACCAGTGAGGTAGGAATTGAACCAGTTTAGTGCTGGAGTGTCCAGACGTAGGGTTTCAAGGATGTTGAGAAGGAATTGATGATTGACCATATCGAATGCTTTTGATAGGTCCAGAAAGAGGGCAGATGATATGAGTTTGTTATTGCGATTGTTGATTGAGTCAATAAAGGAAAGGAGGGCAGTAGTTGTACTATGATGCGGACGAAAACCATGCTGGGCATTGGACAAGAGATTATTAGAGGTCAGATAGTGAAGAAGTTGTTTGTGGATGCATCTTTCCATGATTTTCGCTATGGGGGACAGGATGGCTATTGGTCTATAATTTGACATTTCCAGGGAGGTACCTCCTTTGTGAAGTGGAATGATATAGGAAGTCTTCCAGATTGAGGGAATGTTCATCTCAGTTATAGATCTGTTTATTAGGATTGATATGGGGTAGGCTATTTCATCAGATGCAATTTGTAAGAATTCCGCAGGAAGGTGGTCAGCCGCTAGGGTAGTTGGTTTGAGTTGTTTTAGGAGGGCGTACATAGGAGGAAGAGACTGGCTTTAAATTAAAGGGGGTAGGGTTGTCACGTCGCAGTTTAGCAGCAGGTGGGGAAGTGGAGGTAAGGTGACTGGCTAAGGTTTGGATAGTCTCAGTGAAGAAGGAGTTAAAGGTGTTGGCTACTTCTTCTTGGCCTTTCTCTAAGAGTTTCTCAGGGGTTGGGGTGGAAGTTTTGCCTGGGTGCAGAAGGTTGTTAAAACCTGTCCAGAATTTCTTTGGGTTGTTCTGGTGTTTTTGCTGGAGGCTGCAGAAGTATTGTTTTTTGTCTTGGGTTATGGCAGTTTCGTGGCATTTCTTAGTTGTTGAAATTTACAACGGTCTTGGGGGTTTTTTGTGGCTCTCCATTTTTCCCAGGCTTGGTCGCGAAGTTTGATTTTGGATTTAGTATCAGTAGTGAGCCAAGGTGCTATGCGAGTTTTGGTTCTAATTTGTCTATGTGGAGCATGTGAGTCAAGTATCTTAAGGAACGTGTCATTGAAGTGGGACACACTCTCTTCTAGTGGAAGAGTCTTTAATATGGTCCAGTTGCAGAATTTCAGGTCAGTAAGAAATAATTGAGGGACAAATTTTTTTTTTTTTTTTCTGATTAATCTATATAGGGGGGTGTTAGAAGTTGGGCATTTATGTTTAATGATATAAGTTATTAGGTGATCGCTGAGGTCACAGGGAAGGGTGCCAGTGGTGTAGTTATTAGAGTCTCTATTAGTAAGGATCCAGTCAATTATACTTTCTTTTTGAAGTGAGTTGCCTATTCTGGTTGGGGATAGGATATTTTGGGAGAAACCATATAGGTTAATAGGTTGTGGAGTTATATGGGTAGAATAGAGACCAGTCAATGTTGACGTCTCCAAGAACTATGGTTTCTTGTGGGTAGTTGATGGCTAGCCAGCTCAGGGATTGCTCCAGGTTTTCTGTGTTCTTCCCTGGCGGGATATAGGTTACAATAAGGTTGATGCGTTTTGAGTGTTTAGGCAGATCTGTAGGGCTATAATTTCTAGGTTTGAGATCATAGGAGGTTGTACTTGGTTCTTAAGGATGTTTAGTTTATTTTTAAACATAATAGCTATTCCTCCACCTTTTTCTTTGTACGATCAGCCCTGAGAATATTGTACCCGGGTGGGAGGATCTCTTCATTCTTAGTAGAGGGTTTTAGCCATGTTTCGGTTAGACACATGATGTCAGGGGAATGACTAGCTATGATGGCGTGAAGGTTGTGAATTTTGTTGTTAATGCTTCTTAGGTTCAGGTGTAATATTAGAAGGGAGTCAGTAGGTTTTCGGGTTAAATTATAGGGATTAGAGATTGGCATAGTGGTGGGACCTGGGTTTGGGTGAATATCTCCATCGATATTCATACAGTTTTTCAAGTAAACTAAAAGTCTTTGTAGTTTAAATATAAAAAATAGGGTTTCCCATAGGTGGTTCTGGACTCCTTAGCTAACACGCAGACTCCATCCATCTCAGATTTTCAGTAACCTCTATTAATAAAATCAGTGCTGATCTGCTTAAGCTCCTCTTCAAATTCAGCCCTATTAAGATGTAATCTGTAAGTTCTTAAAGCCTGTCCATTGAAGATGTGCTTTGGGTGCATACAAGTATGATGCACATAAGAAGGTTGGAAACATTCTTTCCTATGCATCCTAGTAGAAAAACTTCCATTACTACCGCTAACTATCTGTATATCCAAAAAAGCAATGTGTGCAGCCAAATAATTCAAGGAGAATTCCAAGAACGTGCTGCTATGATTCAAACAGTTACACTCCAACAGCTGTACACTTCCACCTCCCCATAACAAAAAAAGATCATCTACAAAAGGATGATAAAACACAAATAATCTCAATGTACTGACGGTCCCAAAATATTCATGTTCTCCTTTTCAGCCATAACAAGATTGGCATAGGTATTGGCAGAAGAATTGCCCATATCTATGTCAGAACGTTGCCAGTAGTGTACTCCACCAAACACAAATACATCATGCTCCAGCACCAATTCTAGAATATAACCGGTAAACTCTATGATGTGAAGTGTACCCACTGTGTTTGATCCAAAATACCTTCACCATCTCAATACCATCTGAACTGGGGATAACTATGAAAAGAAGTTATGTCAAGCCTAACTGCAAACTAATATTGACACCTGTATCCTCCTTTAATACATCATTTTCTAAAAATTGCTTACTATCATGTAACACTGAAACCGGTCTCAACTGCTTTGCAACAAAAATAAATATAGGCTCCATTAGGCAACCAGTCCCTGCCACAGTCTGTCTAACTGGAGGGTGAAAAGGGTCTTTAATTCATTTTTATGGACTGCCCAAAGTTCATAATCTATTTATATTGAGAAGCCGTTGAGTGTTAAAAAAGGTTTGCTTACCGTTTTACAGAGGCGGTCATTCTTTTATATTTCCCATTATTCCTATCCTTCTGGTACTGTATTTTTGATTTTCAGTACAGTACATCACAGCACATTCAGTACAATACAGCTTAGTAAAGTATAATACAGCTCAATACAGTACAAGTATAGTATAACATAGTACAGCACAGTTCAGTCAATACAGCACAGCTCAGCACAGTCAATACAGTATAGCTCAGTACAGTACATCACAGCACATTCAGTACAATACAGCTTAGTACAGTATAATACAGCTCAATACAGTACAAGTATAGTATAACATAGTACAGCACAGTTCAGTCAATACAGCACAGCTCAGCACAGTCAATACAGTATAGCTCAGTACAGTACATCACAGCACATTCAGTACAATACAGCTTAGTACAGTATAATACAGCTCAATACAGTACAAGTATAGTATAACATAGTACAGCTCAGTTCAGTCAATACAGCACAGCTCAGCACAGTCAATACAGTATAGCTCAGTACAGTACATCACAGCACATTCAGTACAATACAGCTTAGTACAGTATAATACAGCTCAATACAGTACAAGTATAGTATAACATAGTACAGCACAGTTCAGTCAATACAGCACAGCTCAGCACAGTCAATACAGTATAGCTCAGTACAGTACATCACAGCACATTCAGTACAATACAGCTTAGTACAGTATAATACAGCTCAATACAGTACAAGTATAGTATAACATAGTACAGCACAGTTCAGTCAATACAGCACAGCTCAGCACAGTCAATACAGTATAGCTCAGTACAGTACATCACAGCACATTCAGTACAATACAGCTTAGTACAGTATAATACAGCTCAATACAGTACAAGTATAGTATAACATAGTACAGCACAGTTCAGTCAATACAGCACAGCTCAGCACAGTCAATACAGTATAGCTCAGTACAGTACATCACAGCACATTCAGTACAATACAGCTTAGTACAGTATAATACAGCTCAATACAGTACAAGTATAGTATAACATAGTACAGCACAGTTCAGTCAATACAGCACAGCTCAGCACAGTCAATACAGTATAGCTCAGTACAGTACATCACAGCACATTCAGTACAATACAGCTTAGTACAGTATAATACAGCTCAATACAGTACAAGTATAGTATAACATAGTACAGCACAGTTCAGTCAATACAGCACAGCTCAGCACAGTCAATACAGTATAGCTCAGTACAGTACATCACAGCACATTCAGTACAATACAGCTTAGTACAGTATAATACAGCTCAATACAGTACAAGTATAGTATAACATAGTACAGCTCAGTTCAGTCAATACAGCACAGCTCAGCACAGTCAATACAGTATAGCTCAGTACAGTACATCACAGCACATTCAGTACAATACAGCTTAGTACAGTATAATACAGCTCAATACAGTACAAGTATAGTATAACATAGTACAGCACAGTTCAGTCAATACAGCACAGCTCAGCACAGTCAATACAGTATAGCTCAGTACAGTACATCACAGCACATTCAGTACAATACAGCTTAGTACAGTATAATGCAGCTCAATACAGTACAAGTATAGTATAACATAGTACAGCACAGTTCAGTCAATACAGCACAGCTCAGCACAGTCAATACAGTATAGCTCAGTACAGTACATCACAGCACATTCAGTACAATACAGCTTAGTACAGTATAATACAGCTCAATACAGTACAAGTATAGTATAACATAGTACAGCACAGTTCAGTCAATACAGCACAGCTCAGCACAGTCAATACAGTATAGCTCAGTACAGTACATCACAGCACATTCAGTACAATACAGCTTAGTACAGTATAATACAGCTCAATACAGTACAAGTATAGTATAACATAGTACAGCTCAGTTCAGTCAATACAGCACAGCTCAGCACAGTCAATACAGTATAGCTCAGTACAGTACATCACAGCACATTCAGTACAATACAGCTTAGTACAGTATAATACAGCTCAATACAGTACAAGTATAGTATAACATAGTACAGCTCAGTTCAGTCAATACAGCACAGCTCAGCACAGTCAATACAGTATAGCTCAGTACAGTACATCACAGCACATTCAGTACAATACAGCTTAGTACAGTATAATACAGCTCAATACAGTACAAGTATAGTATAACATAGTACAGCACAGTTCAGTCACTACAGCACAGCTCAGCACAGTCAATACAGTATAGCTCAGTACAGTACATCACAGCACATTCAGTACAATACAGCTTAGTACAGTATAATACAGCTCAATACAGTACAAGTATAGTATAACATAGTACAGCACAGTTCAGTCAATACAGCACAGCTCAGCACAGTCAATACAGTATAGCTCAGTACAGTACATCACAGCACATTCAGTACAATACAGCTTAGTACAGTATCATACAGCTCAATACAGTACAAGTATAGTATAACATAGTACAGCACAGTTCAGTCAATACAGCACAGCTCAGCACAGTCAATACAGTATAGCTCAGTGCAGTACATCACAGCACATTCAGTACAATACAGCTTAGTACAGTATAGGCAGGGGGTGGGGTCGGGATGTGAATATCCAGTGAGATTAGTTTATGGTCTGATCTTACCAGTGAGGGATACACTTCTGGTCTGGGGCATAGAGTCCCCATGTTGGTGATGATCAGGTCCAGTATGTTTTCCCCTCTTGTGGGAATGGTAACAAGTTGTTCCATAGCATTTGAGTTTATGAATTCTAGGAACCTTTGGGCTAGGGTGCTGGAGCTAGAGTAATGCTCCCAGTCTATGTTTGGGTAGTTGAAGTCGCCCAATATAATGGTGTTTGGAGAGACCTTCATATTTTCCAATGTTCTCAGGAAGGCCGAGTGGGGTTCCTGGGTTTGGGAGTGTGGTCTGTAGCAGGCTATAAACTGGAAGGCAGTTTTACCCACTGTTAGTTGCCCATGGATATTCTCTGATGCTTCTTGCTGTACCACCAACCTGGAGGTGTGGGTATCTTTGATGAATATTGATACTCCCCCTCCTTTTGTGGTTCGGTCCAAGTTGTGGGGCCGAAAAGCATGGTATGAGGTATAACATGGTAGTGCTGGGGTGCTCTCGGGAGCCCTGAACCAGGTTTCTGTTACTGCACAGATATCGATGTTCTCCATGTTAAGGAGAGTTTCGAGTGCGTGCATCTTGAGGTTTAGACTTCTGGCATTGAGTAGCATTACTCTTAGTTTCTTATCCCTTGTGATACCTATGGAGGTGGGTTTGTCTTTTGAGCCTTGCCTAAAAAAGGCACTATGGGGGTAGCAAGAGCCTTTGCCAATATCCAAAAGCTCAGGGGTGACAGGTGCAAGCCGTCCCTAGCGAAGCATCGTGGCTTGCCGAGCATATCATCCCAGGCTGACAGGCATTGGATCCCCTTTGAATGACACCAATACTTAAGCCAATCATTGAAATTGATCATCTTGTCTTCATATTGTGGCATCATTCTTGGTGAGAGTAAGATGCTACTCAAGGTCAGGGTCATACCGGCCTGGGCTACATGCTCAGAGAGCTCCTCTATGTCTCTTTTCATGTAGTCCAGGGAGGTACGTCTCAGGTCATTCACACCAGCATGGACAATGACTGAGTCATATTTGTACTTGCCTTGGAGTGACCTGAGTGCTTGTGTTATGTGGCGGATGCTAGTGCCCATCAGGCAACTCACCATGACCTTCTCCTTGTTCAGCCTGGTGAGTGGGACGTCAGTGTGCCTGACGATAGAGTCACCTATTACAAGTGTATCAGGTGTGTTGTTTATCCTTAAGGGCTGTGACTGTTTGGCACACTGGCTTTGTGAGCTATGTGTTGCACGTGTTTTGTTTTGGGGTAGCGGTTGCTTGGGTGTCTGCTTTGGAGGTCTCTGCTGCTTAGGCAGATCATTATTTAGAGCCTCTGAGTATGTTTTTGTGTGATTATGTGTTTGGTTTGCTGTCATGGTAGGTCTATGTGAGACTGGAATTGTAGTGAGTGTGGTTTCCTTCTCCTCCTGACTGGTTATGCCAGTACTGATTTGAGAGAGCTTAGCCTCCAGTTTGGCTATATGGTTGCATCTCTCACATGTGTTGGAATTTGTTGGGAGGAGGAGTGGGTTGTCTGTGTACATGAGGAGGTTGTAACATTGCCTCAAGATTCCCAGATTCACCAGCTGGACCGGAGAGGAGATTGACAACTGACCTTTAGACATGCTAGAATAGTATTGGGAATTTGTTTTTTAATTGAAAACAAGGGCCAATGGGGAACAAGGTACTCAAGGGGAGTTTGTAAGGGTGTAGTGCTTTTAATTTTTTAGTGCTGACTTATATAATTGCTTTAGTGAGCAAGTGCCAGGTAACGTAAGTGCAATGTGTTACAGGTAACTTAAATGCAAAAATGACAAACAGTAACTTTCTTTCAAGTGAAACAAGGAAATAAGTACAGTAAGCAATGCAGATATCACTAGGGATCCACAGAAGCACTGGAAAGCCGTGTTTTAGGTGGAATTAGCGTTCCAGGTAAATAACAGGCAAACACACAACAAGCATACAAACAAAGCTAGATTCAGCAGGCCTGTATCTAGTCTATGCTACAGCAAACAAGGTGTACCAATTTCAGTAAGAAACAGTTCAAATATGCAGGCACTATAAACCTTTAACCAGAAATTCTCAACTCAGAAGGGCAGAGTCCAGCCTCTCCTCCCACAAGAATGCAGACCACGGACCTTCTTAATGTAAAATAACTGTCCTGAAGCCCAAGTGCTTAAACCAGAACTAATACACTTTTAGAATAACAGACACTGAGCTCTCAATCAGCAGTTCCCAACTTAGAAGGATGTAAGCTACCTGTCCTGCCACCACAGTGCATGCCACAAACCTTCCTAATGTAAAACAACTGGTCTGAAGCCCAAGTGCTTAATCCAAAAGACTTAGAATAATAGCTACACTTTAATCAAGTTACTACCAAGCAGTAATAAATACAATTGAATACTTTAAAGAATGCCTGGATTAGTGCTCAAGTTATACAAACAAAGCTAGATTCATCAGGCCTGGATCTAGTCTATGCTACAGCAAACAAGGTGTACCAATTTCAGTAAGAAGCAGTTCAGATATGCATGCACTATAAGCCTTTAACCAGAAATTCCCAGCTCAGAAGGGCAGAGTCCAGCTTCTCCTTCCACAAGAGTGCAGACCACGAATGCTCTTAATGTAAAATAACTGGCCTGAAAGCCCAAGTGCTTAAACCAGAATTAATACACTTTTAGAATAACAAACACTGAGCCCTCAATCAGCAGTTCCCAACTTAGAAGGATGTAAGCTACCTGTTCTGCCACTACAGTGAAGACCACAAACCCTCTTAATGTAACACAACTGGTCTGAAGCCCAAGTGTTTAAACTAAAAGGCTTAGAATGAGTTACACCAAGCAGTAATAAATACAATTGAGTACTTTTAAGATGACGCAAAAGCAAAATAAAGTAGGAAGAAACACAAATGCAGTAATACATATAATTATCGGTATACAGTACATATAAGTATACAGTACATATAATTATAGGTATACAGTACATACAACTTTACAGTATATATAAATATCGGTATACAGTAGATATAACTTTACAGTACATATAACTATCGGTATACAGTACATATAACTATACAGTACATATAACTATCGGTATACAGTACATATAACTATGCCGTGCATATAACTATCGGTATACAGTACATAAAACTATACCATGCATATACCTATCGGTATAGAGTACATATAACCATACTGTACATATAACCAACTGTGTACAGTACATATAATTATTCCATATATATAACTATTGGTATACAGTACATATAACAACAACATACTTATAACTATCGGTATACAGTAATATAACTATACAGTACATATAACTATCGGTATACAGTACATATAACTATGCCGTGCATATAACTATCGGTATACAGTACATAAAACTATACCGTACATATACCTATCGGTATACAGTACATATAACCATACTGTACATATAACCAACTGTGTACAGTACATATAATTATTCCATATATATAACTATTGGTATACAGTACATATAACAACAACATACTTAAAACTTTCGGTATACAGTAATATAACTATACAGTACATATAACTATCGGTATACAGTACATATAACTATACCGTGCATATAACTATCGGTATACAGTACATATAACCATACTGTACATATAACCAACTGTGTACAGTACATATAATTATTCCATATATATAACTATTGGTATACAGTACATATAACAACACCATACTTATAACTATCGGTATACAGTAATATAACTATACAGTACATATAACTATAGGTATACAGTACATATAACTATACCGTACATATAATTATTGGTATACAGTACATACAAGTATAGCATACATATAACTATCGATATGCAGCACATATAACTATACCATACATATAATTATCGGTATACAGTACATAGAAATATGCCGTACATATAATTATCTGTATACAGTACATATAACTATGCCATCAATATAATTATCGGTATACATTACATAAAACTATACCATAATATAATTATCGGTATACAGACATATAACTATACCGTAAATATAATTATTGGTATACAGTATATATAACCATACAGTACATATAATTATCAGAATTCAGTACATATAACCATACAATACATATAATTATCAGAATACAGTACATATAGCCATACTCTACATATAATTATCAGTATACAGTACATATAACCATGCAGTACATATAATTATCGGTAAACAGTACATATAACTATACAGAACATATAATTATCGTTATACAGTACATATAATAATACAGTACATATAATTATCGGTATACAGTACATTTAACTATACAGTACATATAATTATAGGTATACAGTACATGCAACTTTACAGTATATATAAATATCAGTATACAGTAGATATAACTATACAGTACATATAACTATCGGTATACAGTACATATAACTATACAGTACATATAACTATCGGTATACAGTACATATAACTATACAGTACATATAACTATCGGTATACAGTACATATAACTATACCGTGCATATAACTATCGGTATACAGTACATATAACCATACTGTACATATAACCAACTGTGTACAGTACATATAATTATTCCATATATATAACTATTGGTATACAGTACATATAACAACACCATACTTATAACTATCGGTATACAGTAATATAAATATACAGTACATATAACTATCGGTATACAGTACATATAACTATACCGTACATATAATTATTGGTATACAGTACATATAAGTATAGCATACATATAACTATCGGTATGCAGTACATATAACTATACCGTACATATAATTATCGGTATACAGTACATAGAAATATGCCATACATATAATTATCTGTATACAGTACATATAAATATACCATCAATATAATTATCGGTATACATTACTTAAAACTATACCATAATATAATTATCGGTATACAGACATATAACTATACCGTGAATATAATTATTGGTATACAGTATATATAACCATACAGTACATATAATTATCAGAATACAGTACATATAACCATACAATACATATAATTATCAGAATACAGTACATATAGCCATACTCTACATATAATTATCAGTATGCAGTACATATAACCATACAGTACATATAATTATTGGTAAACAGTACATATAACTATACAGAACATATAATTATCGGTATACAGTACATATAATAATACAGTACATATAATTATCGGTATACAGTACATATAAACTATACAATACATATAATTACCAGTATACAGTACATATAACAATACAGTATATATAATTACTGGTATACAGTACATATAACTATACAGTGCATATAATAACCAGTATACAGTACATAAAACTATCCAGTACAAATAATTACAGGTATACAGTACAAAAAACTATACAGTGCATATAATTACCGGTACACAATACATGTAACTATACAGTACATGTAATTACTGGTATACAGTACAAATAACTATACAGTGCATAAAATTATGGGCATACAGTACATATAACTATACAGTACATATAATTGCCGGCATACAGTACATATAACTATACAGTGCATATAATAACCAGTATACAGTACATAAAACTATCCAGTACAAATAATTACAGGTATACAGTACAAAAAACTATACAGTGCATATAATTACCGGTACACAATACATGTAACTATACAGTACATGTAATTACTGGTATACAGTACAAATAACTATACAGTGCATAAAATTATGGGCATACAGTACATATAACTATACAGTACATATAATTGCCGGCATACAGTACATATAACTATACAGTGCATATAATTACCAGCATTCTGTACATATTACTATATAGTACATATAATTACCGGCATACTGTGCATATGGAACACCTTCAGATCGCCGACATCTCACTTCACCGACGAGGAATCCGACGGGCCAAAATCACCGACAATGCAGATGACTGACAAGACGAGAACCCGACGGACTCGGTAAGTGTGCGATAGAATGAGGGATTTTGTGTTCGAGAGCGGACAGGTAAGTGTGCGATAGTGAGGGATCGTAATTTTAGGGGCGGGTTAAGTGAGTTAGTGTTAGGGTGCGGGTAGGGTGTGTGTGCGATAGTGACGGACTGTGGGTTTAGTGGTGGGTTAAGTGAGTTAGGGTTAGGGTGCGGGTAGGGTGTGTGTGCGATCGTGACGGACTGTGGGTCTAGGGGTGGGTTAAGTGAGTTAGGGTTAGGGTGCGGGTAGGGTAACTGTGCGGTAGTGTCGGACCTTAGGGTTAGGGTTTGGGTCAGGGTTAGTGGATATGTGGTTGTGTATGATGTGTAGTTTACATTGTTAGTGTCGGTGTCCGGTTTTGTGTATTGTCGGTGTTTTGTGGTTTCGGTCATTAGGGTTCGGTGTTTTGTGTGTCGGTGAAGTGTGGTGTCGGTAAGGTAAAGTAGATCCGTGCATATAACTATACAGTACATATAATTATTGGTATACAGTATATATAAATATACAGTGCATATAATTACCAGAATACAATACATATAACTATACAGTACATATAATTATCATCATACAGTACATATAACTATTCAGTACATATAATTGCCAGCATACACTACATATAACTATACAGTACATATAAATACCGGCAAACAGTACATATAACTTTACAGTACATACAATTATTGGCATACAACACATGTAACTATAAAGTACATATAACTATTGGCATACAGTACAGATAACTAAACAGTGCATATAATTACTGGCATACTGTACATATAATTATACAGTAAATATAATTACCGGCATACAGTACATATAACTATACAGTACATAAAAATACCGGCAAACAGTACATATAACTATACAGTACATACAATTATTGGCATACAACACATGTAACTATAAAGTACATATAACTATTGGCATACAGTACAAATAAATATACAGTACATATAAGTATCCATATACAGTACAGTACTATACTGTACATATAACTATCAGCATAGAGTACATATAACTATAGGGTACATATAACTATCGGTATACAGTACATATAACTATACCATACATATAACTATTGGTATCCAGTACATATAACTATGCAGTACATATAACTATTGGTATGCAGTACATATGACTATACCATACATATAATTATTGGTATACAGTACATATAACTATACAGTACATATAACTATCAGTATACATTACAAATAACTATACCATACATATAATTATTGGCATACAGTACATATAACAATACCGTACATATACCTATCGATATACAGTACATATAACTATACCGTACATATAATTATCGGTATACAGTACATATAACTATACCGTACATATAATTATCGGTATACAGTACATGTAACTATACCATAGATATAATTATCTGTATACAGTATATATAACCATACAGTACATATCATTTTTGGAATACAGTACATATAACCATACTGTACATATAAATATCAGTATACATTACATATAACCATACAGTACATATAATTGTCTGTATACAGTACATATAACAATACAGTACAGATAATTATTGGTATACAGTAAATATAACCATAAGGTACATATAATTATTGGTATACAGTACTTATAACTATGCAGATAATATAATTACCGGTATACAGTACATATAACTATACAGAGCATATAATTACCAGTATACAGTACATATAACTATACAGTACATATAATTACAGGTATACAGTACATATAACTATTTAGTGCATATAATTACCGGTATACAGTACCTACAACTATACAGTACATACAATTACCGGTGTAGAGTACATATAACTATACAGTACATATCATTATCAGTGTTCAGTACATATAACTATACAGTACATATAATTATCGGTATACAACACATATAACTATACAGTACATATACATATAAATATCAGTAAACAGTACATATAACTATACAGTAGATATAATTATCGGTGTACAGTACATATAACTATAGTGTACATATAATTATCAGTATACAGTACATATAACTATACCATACATACAATTATCGGTATACAGTACATATAACTCTACCGTCCATATAGTTATTGGTATACAGTACATGTCACTATACCGTAGATAAAATTATCGGTTTACAGTACATATAACCATACAGTACATATAATTCTTGGAATACAGTACATATAACCACACAGTACATAAAATTATCAGAATACAGTACATATAACCATAAAGTACATATAATTATCGGAATACAGTACATCTAACTATACCGTACATATAAATATCAGTATACAGTACATATAACCATACAGTACATATAATTATCGGTATGCAGTACATACAACAATACAGTACATATAATTATCGGTATACAGTAAATATAACCATGCAGTACATATACTTACTGGTATACAGTACATATAACTATACAGTACATATAATTATTGGTATACAGTAAATATAACTATACAGTACATATAATGATCGGTATACAGTACCTATAACTATAACTATACAGTACATATAACTATCGGTATACAGTAAATATAACTATAAAGGAAATGTAACTATTGACATACTGTGCATATAATTATACTGTACATGCATCTATTGGTATACAGTACATATAACCATACTGTACATATAACTATCGGTATACAGTCCATATAATTATTCCATACATATAAATATCGGTGTACGGTACATATAACTACACCATACTTATAATTATCGGCATACATCACATATAACTATACTGTAAATATAACTATCAGTATACAGTACATAGTACTATACCATACGTATAACTATCGGTATACAGTACATATAACAACATCATACTTATAACTATTGGCATACATCACATATAACTATAAAGTAAATATAACTATTGGCATACAGTACATAGTACTATACCATACATATAACTATCGGTATGCAGTACATATAACTATACGATACATATAAATATCGGTAAAAAGTACATATAACAATCAGTATAAATTACATATAAATATACCGTACATAAAATTAGCGGTATACAGTACATATAGGTGGTAATCCATTAAGTACGGAAGAAGTAATTAGGGATTTGGGGACCCAAGTACATAGTAATCTCTCCTTTGACAATCACATTGCCAAAGTGGTTAGAAAGAGCTTCTATATAGCTCACCTTATCATGAAAGGGTTCACATCTAGATCAAGAGAAGTCATTGTGCCCCTCTACTCATCACTCATCAGGCCCATAATTGAATACAATGCCCCATTTCGGATGTACCTTACCCGACACCTGCAACAACTAGAAAGACCCCAAAAGTATCTCACCAAGAGGATCAAGGGACTCAAACAGATGCCCTATGCAGTTAGACTAAAGAAACTCCAACTCTACTCAGCTGCTGACCGCCTACTCAGAGGCGATCTGTGCCTGATGTAAAACACCATGTCCAACCCAGAATTAATGGACATACTCCACCACAGGAAATCCAAATCCCTTAGAGCTACACACTCCAGTGACTTAAACCTCAGCACAGAAATAAATAGGACATGCTGGAGGGACAGATTCATATCCCAGAGGCTCTCCTCACTCTGGAACAAAATCCCAATCCATGTTAGGCAGAGCCCCTCAATGACCCTCTTGAAGAAGAATCTTGACGATTGGATGGGAGATCATAGATTTACCCCTGGGATCTCTTCTGTGTCACTGCTAGATGGGGGGGGACGGTAAACTAACCTTAAATTGGTTATCTTCTGTGACCTACTATACAGAGGCACAGTCAACTAATCTAAAAGGGTGGCGAAAGCCAAACACACTCTGGCTAGGCTTGTAAATGCCCAAGGGCAGATAGCCTAGTATCAACCTATGAACCTATGAACCTAAATAACTATACTGTGCATATAATTATTGGTAAACAGTACATCAAATTATAGAGTACATATAATTATCAATATACAGTCCATATAACTATACCGTCCATGTAATTATTGGTATACAGTACATATAACCATACTGTACATATAATTATCGGTATACAGTACATATAACTATACCGTACATATAAGTATCGGTATACAGAACATATAACCATACAGTACATATAATTATCAGAATACAGTACATATAACTATACAGTACATATATTTATCGGAATACTGTACATATAACCATACAGTACATGTAAATATCAGAATACAGTACATATAAAAGTACTGCACATATAATTATGAGTATAAAGTACATATAATCATACTGTACATATAATTATCGGAATACAGTACATATAACCATAGACTCCATATAATTATCGGTATACAGTACATATAACATTACAATAGATATAATTATCTGTATACAGTACATATAACAATACAGCACATACAACTACCAGTATACAATACATATAATTATAGAGTACATATAATTACCGCTATACAGTACATATAATTATAGAGTACATATAATTACCGGTATACAGTGCATATAACTATACAATGCATGTAATTACCGGCACACAGTACATATAATTACCAGCATACAGTACATATAACTATATAGTACATATAATTACCGCTATACAGTACATATAATTATAGAGTACATATAATTATCGGCATACAGTACATATAACTGTACAATGCATGTAATTACTGGCATACAGTACATATAATTACCGGCATACTGTACATATAACTATACAATGCATGTAATTACCGACATACAGTACAAATAATTACCGGCATACAGTACATATAACTACAAAGTACATATAATTACAAGCATACCATACATATAACTATACACTACATATAATTACCAGCATATATTGCATATAACTATAAAGTACATATAATAACCGGCATATATTACATGTAATTATACAGTACAAATAACTATCGGTATGCAGTCCATATAACTATACAGAATACATAATTACCAGTATACAGTGCATATAACTATACAGAACATAGAATTACAGGTATACAGAGCATATAACTATACAGTGCATATAATTACTGGTATACAGTACATATAACTATAAAGTACATATAATTACCAGTATACAGAACATATAACTTTACAGTGCCTATAATTACTGGTATACAGTACATATAACTATAAAGTACATATAATTACCAGTATACAGAACATATAACTTTACAGTGCCTATAATTACTGGTATACAGTACATATAACTATAAAGTACATATAATTACCAGTATACAGTGCATATAACTATACAGAACATAGAATTACAGATATACAGAGCATATATCTATACAGTGCATATAATTACTGGTATACAGTACATATAACTATACTACATATAATTATCAGCATATAGTACATATAACTATAAAGTACATATAATAACCGGCATATAGTACATGTAACTATACAATACATATAACTATCGGTATGCAGTCCATATAACTATACAGAACATATAATTACCAGTATACAGAACATATAACTTTACAGTGCCTATAATTACTGGTATACAGTACATATAACTATAAAGTACATATAATAACCGGCATATAGTACATGTAACTATACAATACATATAACTATCGGTATGCAGTCCATATAACTATACAGAACATATAATTACCAGTATACAGAACATATAACTTTACAGTGCCTATAATTACTGGTATACAGTACATATAACTATAAAGTACATATAATTACCAGTATACAGTGCATATAACTATACAATGCATGTAATTAACGGCATACAGTACATATAATTATCGAAATACAGTACATATAACTATAAAGTACATATAACTACCATTATACAGTAGATATAACTATACAATGCATGTAATTACCGGCATACAGTACATATAATTAACAGCATACAGTACATATAACTATACAATACATATAATTACAAGCATACAGTACATATAACTATACTACATATAATTATCAGCATATAGTACATATAACTATAAAGTACATATAATAACCGGCATATTGTACATGTAACTATACAATACATATAACTATCGGTATGCAGTCCATATAACTATACAGAACATATAATTACCAGTATACAGAACATATAACTTTACAGTGCCTATAATTACTGGTATACAGTACATATAACTATAAAGTACATATAATTACCAGTATACAGTGCATATAACTATACAGAACATAGAATTACAGATATACAGAGCATATATCTATACAGTGCATATAATTACTGGTATACAGTACATATAACAATACAGTACATATAATTACCGGCATACAGTACATATTACTATACAGTGCATATAATTACCGGAATACAGAACATATAACTATATAATACATATAATTACCGCTATACTGTACATATAACTATACAGTATATATAATTACCAGCATACATTACATATAACTATACGGTACATATAATTACCACCATATAGTACATATAATTATAAAGTACATATAACTGCAATACAGTACCTGTAACTATACAGTATATATAACTTTCGGTACACAGTACATATAACTATACAGAACATATAATTACAGGTATGCAGAACATATAACTTTACAGTGAATATAATTACTGGTATACAGTACATATAAGTATACAGTGCCTATCATTATTGGTATACAGTACATATAACTAAACAGTGCATATAATTACTGGCATACTGTACATATAACTATACAGTAAATATAATTACCGGCATAAAGTACATATAACTATAAAGTACATATAATAACTGGCATGCAGTACATATAACTATACAGTACATATAATTACCAGCATACAGTATATATAAATATACAGTACATATAATTACCAGAATACAATACATATAACTATACAGTACATATAATTATGGCATACACTACATACACGTATACAGTACCTATAATTACCAGCATACACTACATATAGCTATACAGTACATATAATTACCGGCATACAATACATATAACTATACAGTACATATAATTATCGGCATACACTAGATATAACTATACAGTACATACAATTACCGGCATACACTACATATAACTATATAGTACATATAATTACAGGCATACAGTACAAATAACTATACAGTACAAATAATTATTGGCATACACTACATATAACTATACAGTACATATAAGTATCCATATACAGTAAATATAACTATACCGTACATATAATTATCGGTATACAGTACATATGACAATACCATACATATACCTATCGGTATACAGTACATATAACTATGCCGTACATATAATTATCGGTATACAGTACATATAACTATACCGTACATATAATTATCGGTATACAGTACATATAACTATGATGTACATATAATTATCGGTATACAGTACAAGTAACTATACCATAGATATAATTATCAGTATACAGTACATATAACCATACAGTACATATAATTTTTGGAATACAGTACATATAACCATACTGTACATATAATTATTGGTATACAGTACATATAACTATACAGCACATGTAATTAACAGTATACAATATATATCACAAACTAATCTCACTGGATATTCACATTCCGACCCCACCCCCTGCCTAGAAAACCACAGTGAAAAACTTCTCTAAAGCAAATTTCACACTCCTCAAAACCGAGGTGGAATCCTTCCAAGTCCTCTGGCCTGTGGAAAATATGGCCCAGACCGCAGAATCCTTTATAAATGCATTCTATGAACACCTTTAGGAATGCATGGATCATGCAATCCCAAATAAAACCAAGACCCAATCCTCCAAAGGCAGACGTCCTGTCTGGTGGACCCCAGCGATAAACAAACTATACAACAGAAGGAGGAAGCTACTACATGATAGAGCAAAATCCCAAAAAGGGAAGGCATCTCTGATCAGTATTAGCAAAAAACTACGGGCACTCATAAAATCATCTAAGGCCAGCTTCAAGAGAAAATTTGCACAGGACACTAAGGATAATCACAAGGCTTTCTTTAGTTATGTTAGGAACCAGGGTGGGAATTCCCAGATATGCTCAGAATTAGTCCAAAATGACAAAAAAATACACCAAACCCACAGACATTTCCAACATCCTAGCTGACAGGTTCAGCGCAAACTTCTCCCCCCCCTCCCCACCAAAAGGACAAATATCTATCCCAACAGAGTGCTGCCCCCCTGACATCTCAGATGCTCAGGTAAGAGCCGCCCACTCCAAAGCAAAAAACACAGCATCAATGGGACCAGACGGTGTCCCAGGCTGCGTCCTACATGAACTCCAAGAAGAGCTAAACCCAAACATAAAACTACTGTTCAATCTCAGCCTTACTACAGGATATGTACCCAAAGAGTGGCGTACAGCAACAGTGGTCCCTCTCCACAAAGGTGGTGCCTCAACGGACCCTAGAAACTATCGCCCCATAAGTCTGACTAGCTTGGTCTGCAAACTTATGGAAAGTATCATCATGGACCTCATAAATAAAGATATTGGGGACCTACAGACACTAGATCCTACCCAGTTCGGCTTTGTTAAGGGCAGAACCTGCCTCTTAAACCTGGTCGATTTCTTTGAAACAGTCACCAAGGCCATTGACAAGGGGAAGGTGGTCCACACAGCCTACCTGGACCTCGCAAAAGCCTTCGATACAATACCCCACTCGGGCATTATAGATAAGCTCACTAGCTTAAATATAAACCCCTATGTCACTAGATGGGTTGCAAACTGGCTCAAGGACAAAACCCACATGGTTAGAATTGCTATAGCCATGTCAGACTCCAAACCAGTTACAAGTTGCATCCCACAAGGCTCAGTCCTGGGACCTCTCTTGTTCGGTATATATTTCTCGGAGGTACAGGCCAACACGGAAGGACTGTGGCTGGCCAAGTTCTCAGATGACTGCAAACGGTGCCATAATTGACTCTCCAGCCGACACAAGCATCCTCCAAAAGGGCCTCATAGAAAGAGACAACTGGTGCCAGAGCCATGGCCTCAAGTTAAACACCAAAAAGTGTATAGTCATCCTCTTTGGCAAAAAACAAAGTGCCCACAAATTACCACATAGGTGGTAATCCATTAAGTACAGAAGAAGTAATTAGGGACCTGGGGACCCAAGTTGATAGCAATCTCTCATTTGACAACCACGTGGCCAATGTGGTTAGAAAAACATTTTTTATAGCCCACCTAATCATGAAGGGATTCACATCTTGATCAGGGGAGGTCATCGTGCCTCTTTACTCATCCCTCATCAGGCCCATAATTGAGTACAATGCCCCTTTAGTACATAGCAACTAAAAACAAAAGATAAAAAAATCAA
>NC_056741.1:72050862-72080721 GCF_019279795.1 Protopterus annectens | reverse complement strand
CTGTCAGGGCAATGAATTGCATCCACTTGGTAATGGAAGTGACTGTGACACACCAGTTATAAGGCAAGACTGGTCTCAGCCCTGTCAGGACACTGAACTGCGTCCACATGGTAATGGATCTGACTGTGGCACACCAGTTATAGGGCAAGACTGGTCTCAGTCCTGTCAGAGCACTGAACTGCGTCCACTTGGTAATGGAACTGACTGTGACACATTAGTTGTAGGGCAAGACTGGTCTCAGTCCTGTCAGGGCACAAAACTGCGTCCACTTGGTAATGGAACTAACTGTGGCACACTAGGTATAGGCAAGATTGGTCTCAGACCTGTCAGGGTAGTGAACTGTGTCAACTTGGTAATGGAACTGACTGTGACACACCAATTATAGGACAAGACTGGTCTTAGTGCTGTAAGGGCACTGAACTGAGTACACTTGGTAAAGGAACTGACTGTAGCACACCAGTTATAGGGTGAGATTGGTCTCAGTACTGTCAGGGCACTGAACTGCGTCCACTTGGTAATGGAACTGACTGTGACACACCAGTTATAGGGCAAGACTGGTCTCCATCCTGTCAGGGGACTGAACTGCGAACACTTGGTAATGGAAATTACTGTGACACACCAGTTATAGGACAAGACTGGTGCCAGTCCTGTCAGTGATGAGAACTGCATCCACTTGATAATGGAACTGACTGTGACACACCAGTTAGAGGGCAAAATTGGTCTCAGTCCTGTCAGGGCACTGTACTGCATCCACTTGGTAAAGGCACTGACTCTGACACAGCAGTTATAGGGCAAGACTGGTCTCAGTCCTGTAAGGGCACTGAACTGCGTGCACTTTGTAATGGAACTGACTGTGACACACCAGTTATTGGGCAAGATTGGTCTCTGTCTTGTCAGGGCACTGAACTGCATCCACTTGGTAATGTAACTGACTGTGACACACTAGTTAAAAGGCAAGACTGGTCTCAGTCCTTTCAGGGCACTGAACTGCCTGCACTTGGTAATTGAACTGACTCTGACTCATCAGTTATAGGGCAAGACTGGTCTCCGTCCAGTCAGAGTACTGAACTGAGTACACTTGGTAATGGAAATGACTGTGACACACCAGTTATAGGGCAGGACTGGTCTCTTTCCTGTCAGGGGACTGAACTGCGTTCACTTGGTAATGGAATTGTTTGGGACACACCAGTTTTAAGGCAAGACTGGTCTTAGTCCTGTCAGTGCACTGAACTGCGTCCACTTGGTAAAGGAACTGAGTGGGACACACCCGTTAAGGGCAAGACTGGTCTCAGACATGTCAGGGCAGTTAACTGAGTCCACTTGGTAATGGAACTGATTGTGACACACCAGTTAAAGAGCAAGACTGGTCTCAGTCCTTTCAGGGCACTGAACTGCATCCAATTGGTAAAGGAACTGACTGTAACACACAAGTTATAGGGCAAGACTGGTCTCAGTCCTTTCAGGGCACTGAACTGCGTCCACTTGGTAATGGAACTAACTGTGACACACCAATTATAGGGCAACACTGGTCTCAGTCCTGTTAGGGCACTGAACTGTGTACCCTTGGTAATGAAACTGACTGTGACACTCCTGTTATTTGGCAAGACTGGTCTCACTCCTGTCAGGGTATTGAACTGCGTCTACTTAGTTATGGAACTGACTGTGAATCACCGGTTATAGGGAAAGACTGATCTCAGTCCTGTCATGGCACTGAACTGCATCCACCTTGTAATGGAAATGACTGTGACACACCAGTTATAGAGCAAGACTTGTCTCAGTCCTGTTAGGGCACTGAACTGTGTACACTTGGTAAGGGAACTGACTTTGACACACCGGTTATAGGGAAAGACTGGTCTCATTCCTGTCAGGGCAATGAACTGCATTAAATTGGTAATGGAACTGACAGTAACCCAGCAGTTATATGGCAAGATTGGTCTAAGTCTTGTCAGGACACTGGACTGTGTACACTTACTAATGGAACTGACTGTGACACACCAGTTGTAGGGCAAGATGGTCTCAGTCCTGTGCAAGGGCACAGACCTGCGTCCACTTGGTAGTGGAATTGACCGTGACACACCAGTTATAGGAAAAGATTGGTCTCATGCTGTCAAGGCACAGAAGTGCTTCAACTTGGTAATGGAACTGACTGTGACACACCACTGGTCTAAGTCCTGTCAGGGTACTAAACTGCGTCCACTTTGTAATGGAACTTAATGTGACACACCAGTTATAGGGCAAGACTCGTCTCAGTACAGTCAGGACACTGACCTGTGTCCACTTAGTAATGGAGCTGACTTTGACACACCAGTTATAATGCAAGACTGGTATCAGTCCTGTCAGGGCACTGAACTGCGTCCACTTGGTAATGGAACTGATTGTGACACACCAGTTATCGGGCAATATTGTTCTCAATCCTTTCAGGGAACTGAACTGCATACACTTGGTAATAGATCTGACTGTGACACACCAGTTATAGGGCAAGTTTGGTCTCTGCCCTGTCAGGGCACTGAACTGAGTACACTTGGCAATGGAACTGGCTGTGACACTCCAGTTATAGGACAAGACTGGTCTTAGTCCTGTCAGGGCACTGAACTGAGTACACTTGGTAACGGAACTGACTGTAACACACCAGTTATAGGGTGAGATTGGTCTCAGTACTGTCAGGTCACTGAACTGCATCCACTTGGAAATGGAACTGCCTGTGACACACCAGTTATAGGGCAAGACTGGTCTCAGTGCTGTCAGGACACTGAACTGCGTACACTTGGTAATGGAACTGACTGTGACACACCAGTAATAGGGCAAGACTTGTGTCAGTCCTGTCAGGGCACTGAACTGCGTCCACTTGGTAATGCAACTGACTGTGACACACCAGTTATACAGCAAGACTGGTCTCAGTCCTGTCAGGGCAGTGAACTGCGTCAACTAAGTCATGAAACTGACTGTGACACACACTTTTAGCGGAAGACTGGTCTCAGTCTTGTCAGTTCACTGAACTGCGTACACTTGGTAATGGAACTGACTGTGACACATCAGTTTTAGGGCAAGATTGGTCTCAGTCCTGTCAGGGAACTGAACTGCGTACACTTTGTAATGTAACTGACTGTGACACACCAGTTAATGGGCAAAACTGCTGTCAGTCCTGTCAGGGCACTGAACTGCATCCACCTGGTAAAGGAAATGACTGTGACACACCAGTTATAGGGCAAGACTGGTCTCAGTCCTGTCAGGGCACTGAACTGCGTCCACTTTGTAATGGAACTGACTGTGACACACCAGTTATAGGGCAAAACTGGTCTCACTCCTGTCAGGGCACTGAACTGCATCCACGTGGTAATGAAACTGACTGTGACACACCAGTTATAGGGCAGGACCGGTCTCTTTCCTGTCAGGGGACTGAACTGCATTCACTTGGTAATGGAATTGTTTGGGACACACCACTTTTAAGGCAAGACTGGTCTTAGTCCTGTCAGTGCACTGAACTGCGTCCACTTGGTAAAGGAACTGAGTGGGACACACCCGTTAAGGGCAAGACTGGTCTCAGACATGTCAGGACAATTAACTGAGTCCACTTGGTAATGGAACTGATTGTGACACACCAGTTAAAGAGCAAGACTGGTCTCAGTCCTTTCAGGGCACTGAACTGCATCCAATTGGTAAAGGAAATGACTGTAACACACAAGTTATAGGGTAAGACTGGTCTCAGTCCTTTCAGGGCACTGAATTGCGTCCACTTGGTAATGGAACTAACTGTGACACACCAGTTATAGGGCAACACTGGTCTCAGTCCTGTTAGGGCACTGAACTATGTACCCTTGGTAATGAAACTGACTGTGACACTCCTGTTATTTGGCAAGACTGGTCTCACTCCCGTCAGGGTATTGAACTGCGTCTACTTAGTAATGGAACTGACTGTGAATCACCGGTTATAGGGAAAGACTTATCTCAGTCCTGTCAGGGCACTGAACTGCATCCACCTTGTAATGGAAATGACTGTGACACACCAGTTATAGAGCAAGACTTGTCTCAGTCCTGTCAGGGCACTGAACTGTGTACACTTGGTAAGGGAACTGACTTTGACACACCGGTTATAGGGAAAGACTGGTCTCATTCCTTTCAGGGCAATGAACTGCATTAAATTGGTAATGGAACTGACTGTAACCCAGCAGCTATATGGCAACATTGGCCTCTGTCTTGTCAGGGCACTGAACTGCTTACACTTAATAATGGAACTGACTGTGACACACCAGTTATAGGGCAAGACTGGTTTCAGTCCTGCCAGGGCACTGAACTGCGTACACTTGGTAATGGAACTGACTGTGACACACCAGTTAATGGTCAAAACTGTTCTCAGTCCTGTCAGGGCACTGAACTGCGTACACTTGGTAATGGAACTGACTGGGACACACCAGTTGTAGGGTAAGACTGGACTCTGTCATGTCAGTGCATTGAACTGCAGACAATTGGTAATGGAACTGACTGTGACACATCAGTTATAGGGCAAGACAGGTCTCAGTCCTGTCAGGGCACTGAACTGCATCTAATTGGTAATGGAACTGCCTGTGTCACACCAGTTATAGGGCAAGACTGGTCTAAGCCTTGACAGGGCACTGAACTGCGTACTCTTGGTAATGGAACTGACTGTGACACAACAGTTATATGGCAAGACAGGTCTCAGTCCAGTCAGGGTACTGAGCTGTTTACACTTGGTAATGGAACTGACTGTGACACACCAGTTGTAGGGCAAGATGGTCTCAGTCCTGTGCAAGGGCACAGACCTGCGTCCACTTGCTAGTGGAACTGACCGTGACACACCAGCTATAGGGAAAGATTGGTCTCATGCTGTCAAGTCACAGAAGTGCTTCAACTTGGTAATGGAACTGACTGTGACACACCACTTATAGGGTAAGACTGGTCTCAGTCCTATCAGGGTACTAAACTGCATCCACTTTGTAATGGAACTTAATGTGACACACTAGTTATAGGGCAAGACTCGTCTCAGTGCAGTCATGACACTGAACTGCGTCCACTTAGTAATGGATCTGACTTTGACACACCAGTTATAATGCAAGAGTGGTATCAGTCCTGGCAGGGCACTGAACTGCGTCCACTTGGTAATGGAACTGATTGTGACACACCAGTTATCGGGCAATATTGTTCTCAGTCCTGTCAGGGAACTGAACTGCATACACTTGGTAATAGATCTGACTGTGACACACCAGTCATAGGCCACGTTTGGTCTCTGCCCTGTCAGGGCACTGAACTGAGTACACTTGACAATGGAACTGGCTGTGACACTCCAGTTATAGGGCAAGACTGGTCACTTAACTGCGTACACTTTGTAATGGAACTGACTGTGACACACCAGTTATAGGGCAAAACTGGTCTCATTCCTGTCAGGTCACTGAACAGCATCCACTTGGTAATGGAATTGACTGTGACACACCTTTATAAGGCAAGACTGGTTTCAGTCCTGTCAGGGCACTGAACTGCGACCACTTGGTAATGGAACTGACTGATACACCAGTTATTGGGCAAGATTGGTCTCAGTCTTGTCAGAGCACTGAACTGCATCCACTTGGTAATGGAACTGACTATGACACACCAGTTATAGGGCAAGACTGTTCTCATTCCTGTCAGGTCACTGAACAGCGTCCACGTGGTAATGGAATTGACTGTAACACACCTTTATAAGGCAAGACTGGTCTCAGTCCTGTCAGGGCACTGAACTGTGACCACTTGGTAATGGAACTGACTGTGACACACCAGTTATAGGGCAAAATTGGACTCAGTCCTGTCAGGGCACAGAACTGTGTCCTTTTGGTCACTGACTATGAAACACCAGTTATAGGGCAAGACTGATCTCAGTCTTGTCAGTGCACTGAACTGCGTACACTTGGTAATGGATCTGACTGTGACACACCAGTTATAGGGCAAGACTGGTCTCCGTCCTGTCAGGGCACTGAACTGCGTTCAACTGGTAATGGAACTGACTGTCACACAACAGTTATAGTGCAAGACTGGTCTCTGTCCTGTCAGGGCAAAGAACTGCATCCACTTGGTAATGGAACTGAATGTGACACACCAGTTATAGGGTAAGACTGGTCTCAGCCCTGTCAGGGCAATGAACTGCGTTCACTTGGTAATGGATCTGACTGGGACACACGATTTGTAGGACAAAACTGGTCTCAGGCCTATCAGGGCACTGAACTGCGTACACTTGGCAATGGAACTGATTGTGACAAACCTGTTACAGGGCAGACTGGCCTCCACCTGCCAGGGCACTGAAATGCTTCCACTTGGTAATGGAACTGATTGTGACACACCAGTTATAGGGCAAGACTGGTCTCAGTCCTGTCCGGGCACTGAACTGAATCCACTTCATAATGGAACTGACTGTGACACACCAGTTATAGGGCAAGACTGGTCTCAGTCCTTTCCGGGCACTGAACCGCATCCACTTGGTAATGGAACTGACTGTGACACACCAGTTATATGGCAAGACTGGTCTCAGTCCTGTCTGCGCACTGAACTGCGTCCAGTTGGTAATGGAACTGACTGTGCCACACCAATTGTAGGGCATGTCTGGTCTTAGTCCTGTCAGGACACTGAACTGCATCTATTTGGTAATAGAACTGACTGTGACACACCAGTTATAATGCAAGACTGGTCTGAGTCCTGTCAGGGCACTGAACTGCGTACACTTCGTAATGGAACTGATTGTGACACACCAGTTTCAGTGCAAGATTGGTCTCAGTGCTGTCAGGGCATTGATCTGCGACCACTTCGTAATGGAACTGACAGTGACACACCGGTTATAGGGCAAAATTGGACTCAGTCCTGTCAGGACACAGAACTGTGTCGTTTTGGTCATGTAACTGACCATGAAACACCAGTTATAGGGCAAGACTGATCTCAGTCTTGTCAGTGCACTGAACTGTGTACACTTGGTAATGGATCTGACTGTGACACACCAGTTATAGGGCAAAATTGGACTCAGTCCTGTCAGGACACAGAACTGTGTCATTTTGGTCATGTAACTGACCATGAAACACCAGTTATAGGGCAAGACTGATCTCAGTCTTGTCAGTGCAATGAACTGTGTACACTTGGTAATGGATCTGACTGTGACACACCAGTTATTTGGCAAGACTGGTCTCCATCCTGTCAGGGCACTGAACTGCGTTCAACTGGTAATGGAACTGACTGTCACACAACACTTATAGGGCAAGACTGGTCTCTGTCCTGTCAGCCCACAGAACTGCATCCACTTGGTAATGGAACTGAATGTGACACACCAGTTATAGGGCAAGACTAGTCTCAGCCCTGTCAGGACAATGAACTGCGTTCACTTGGTAATGGATCTGACTTGGACACACGAGTTGTAGGACAAAACTGGTCTCAGTCCTATCAGGGCACTGAACTGCGTACACTTGGCAATGGAACTGATTGTGACAAACCTGTTACAGGGCAGACTGGCCTTCACCTGCCAGGGCACTGAACTGCTTCCACTTGGTAATGGAACTGACTGTGACACACCAGTTATAGGGCAAGACTGGTCTCAGTCCTATCAGGGCACTGAACTGTGTACACTTTGTAATAGAACTGACTGTGATACACCAGTTACAGGGCATGACTGGTCTCAGTCCTGTCAGGGCACTGAACTGCGTCCACTTGTTAATGGAACTGACTGTGACACAACAGTTATAGGTCAAGACTGGTCTCACTCCTGTCAGGGCACTGAACTGCATACACTTGGTAATGGAACTGACAGTGAGACACCAGTTATAGAGCAAGATTGGTCTCAGTCCTGTCAGGGCACTGAACTGCATACACTTTGTAATGGAGTTGACTGTGACACACCATTTATAGGGCAAGATTGGTCTCAATCCAGTCAGGGAAATGAACTGCGTCTACTTGTTAATGGAATTCCACACTGGTTATAGGGAAAGACTGGTGTCAGTCTTGTCAGGGCACTGAACTGCATGCACTTGGTAATGGAAGTGACTGTGACACACCATTTATAGGGCAAGACTCGTCTCTGTCCTGTCAGGGCACTGAGCTGCATCCACTTGATAATGGAACTCACTGTGAAACACAAGTTATAGGACAAGACTGGTCTCATTCCTGTCAGGGCACTGAACTGTGCACACATGATAAAGAAACTGACTGTGACACACCAGTTATAGGGCAAGACTGGTCTCAGTCTTTTCAGGGCACTGAACTGCGTACACTTGGTAATGGATCTGACAGTGACACACCAGTTATAGGGCAAGACTGGTCTCAGTCCAGTCAGGGCACTAAACTACTTCTACTTGGTAATGGAACTGACTGTGACACAACAGTTATAGAGTAAGACTTGTCTCAGTCCTGTCAACCACTGAACTGCGTACACCTGGTTATGGAATTGACTGTGACACACCAGTTATAGGGCAAGACTGGTCTCAGTCCTGTCCAAGCACTGAACTGCATACACCTAGTTATGGAATTGACTGTGACACACCAGTTATAGGGCAAGACTGGTCTCAGCCCTGTCAGTGCCCTGAACTGTGTACACTTTGTAATGGAACTGACTGTGACACTCCAGTTCTAGGGCACGACTGGCCTCAGTCCTGTCAGTGTCCTGAACTGTGTACACTTTGTAATGGAACTGACTGTGACACTCCAGTTCTAGGTCAAGACTGGCCTCAGTCCTGTCAGGGCACTGATCTGCATACACTTGGTAATGGAACTGACTGTGAAACATGAGTTAAAGGGCAAGACTGGTCTCAGTCCTGTAAGGGCACTGAACTGCATCCACTTTGTAATGGAACTGTTATACACCAGTTATAGGGCAATACTGGTCTCAGTCCTGTCAAATCACTGAAATGTGTCCACTTGGTAATGAATCTGACTGTGACACACCAGTTATAGAGCAAGACTGGTCTCAGTCCTTTCAGGAGACTTAACTGCGTCCATTTGGTAATGGAACTGACTGTTACACACCAGTTTTAGGGCAAGACTGGTCTAAGTCCTGTCAGGGAACTGAAGTATGTCCACTTTGTAATGGAACTGACTGTGACACAACAGTTATAGGGCAAGACTGGTCTCAGTCCTGTCAGGGCATTGACTGTGTCCACTTGGTAATGAAACTGACTATAATACACCACTTATAGGGCAAGACTGGTCTAAGTCCTGTCAGGACACTGAACTGTGCACACTTCACAATGGAAATGACTGGACAAACTAGTTATAGGGCAAGACTGGTGTAAGTCCTGTCAGGGCACTGATCTGCGTACACTTCGTAATGGAACTGAATGTGACACACCAGTTATAGGGCAAGACTGGTCTCAGTCCTTTCTGGGCACTGAACTGCATCCACTTGGTAATGGAATTGACTGTGACACACCAGTTATAGGGCAAGACTGGCCTCAGTCCTGTCCAGGCACTGAACTGCATCCACTTGGTAATGGAACTGACTGTGACACACCAGTTTTAGACCAAGACTGGTCTCAGTCCTGTCAGGGCACTGAACTGTGTCCACTTGGTAATGGAACTGACTGTGACACACCATTTATAGGGCATGACTGGTCTTAGTCCTGTTAGGACACTGAACTGCATCCATTTGGTAATAGAACTGACTGTGACACACCAGTTATAATGCAAGACTGGTCTCAGTCCTGTCAGGGCACTGAACTGCGTACACTTCATAATGGAACTGATTGGGACACACCAGTTTCATTGCAAGATTGGTCTCAGTCCTGTCAGGGCACTGAACTGCAACCATTTGGTAATGGAACTGACTGTGACACACCAGTTATAGGGCAAGACTGGTCTCAGTCCTGTCTCTGCACTGAACTGCGTCCACTTATAGGTTCATAGGTTCATATGTTCATACTAGGCTATCTGCCCTAGGGCATTTATAAGCCTAGCCAGAGTTGTGTGGCTTTCACCACCCCTTATGTTGAAGAATACTATACCCATTAGTTTGCCGTGCCTCTGTCCAGCAGTGATACAGAGATGATCCCCGGGGTAACCCTACGATCTCCCATCCACTGGTCAAGATTCCTCTTGAACAGAGCCAGCGAGGTGCTCTGTCTCACATGGACCGGGATTCTGTTCCACAGCATAGGGAGTCTCTGGGTGATGAATCTGTCCCTCCAGCACGTCCTATTTATATCTGTGTTGAGGTTTAAGTCTCTTGCTCTTGTGGCTCTGGTGGATTTGGATTTTTGAGGTGGAGCATGTCCATTAATTCCGGTTGGACATGGCTTTGTATGTCAGGCACAGGTCACCTCTGAGCAGACGGTATGCGACTGAATAGAGCTGGAGTTTCTTCAGTCGGGCAGCATATGGCATATTTTTGAGCCCCTTTATCCTTTTGGTGAGGAACTTTTGGGGTCTTTCCAATTGCTGCAGGTGTCGGGTAAGATACATTCTGAATGGGGCATTGTACTCAATCATTGGTCTGATAAGTGAAGAGTACAGAGGAACAATGACCTCCCTTGATCTGGATGTGAATCCCTTCATAATCAGGTGGGCAATGTAGAAGGTCCTCCTAACCACTTTTGCAATGTGAGTGTCAAAAGAAAGGTTACCGTCAACTTGGGTCCCCAGGTCCCTGATAACCTCTTCTGTGCTTAATGGATTGCCACCTATGTGGTAACTTGGGGTTACCTTGTTTTTACCAAAGGGTATGACTATACATTTTTTGGCGTTTAGCTTAAGGCCATGGCTCTGGCACCAGTTATCTGTTTCTATGAGACCTCTCTGAAGGATATCTGTGTCTGATGGATTTTCAACTATGGCGCCCAGTTTGCAGTCATCTGCAAACTTTGTCAGACACAATCCTCCTATGTTTGCCTGCACTTCTGAAAAGTAGATGCCGAACAAGAGGGGGCCCAGGACTGAGCCCTGTGGGACACCGCCAGACCAGCTTGGAGTCTGACATGGCACCAGCAATTCTAACCCTGTGGGTTCTGTCCTTGAGCCAGTTTGCAACCCATCTTGTGACATATGGGTTTACATTTAAGCTGGTGAGCTTTTCTATGATACCCGAGTGGTGTATTGTGTCGAAAGCTTTTGCAAGGTCAAGGTAGGCTGTGTGAACTGCCTTACCCTCATCAATGGCCTTGGTGACTGTTTCAAAAAAGTCGACCAAGTTCAAGAGGCATGATCTGCCCTTGACAAAGCCGAATTGGGTAGGATCCAATGTCTGTAGGTCCCCTATGTCTTTATTTATGAGTTCCATTATGATCCTCTCCATAGCTTTGCAGACCAGGCTTGTTAAGCTTATAGGGCGGTAATTACCAGGGTCCGTAGAAGCACCGCCTTTGTGGAGTGGGACCACAGTTGCTGTACGCCACTCTTTGGGTACGTATCCTGTGGTAAGGCTAAGATTAAGCAGCAGCCTTATGTGTGGGTTTAGTTCCTTATTGAGTTTGTGTAGCACACAGCCGGGGACACCATCCGGTCCCATTGATGCTGTGTTTTTAGCTTTAGAGAGAGCAGCTCTCACCTGGGCATTTGAGATGATTGGGAGGCTACACTCTGCTGGGATAGATATTTCTCCTTTTGGGGGCGACGGAGCGGAGAAATTTTCACTGAACCTGTCTGCCAGTATGTTTGCAATGTCTGTCGGTTCAGTGATTTTTGTATAATTTTGGACTAATTCTGAGCATATCTGGGAGTTTCCACCCAGATTTCTAACATAGCTAAAGAAGGCCTTATGATTGTCTTTTGAGTCCTTGGCTATTTTTCTCTCAAAGTTGGCCTTGGATAATTTTATGAGTGATCATAGTTTTTTACTAGTATTGATCAGAGATGTCTTCCCTTTTAGGGATTTTGCTCTATCTTGTAGTAGCTTTCTCCTCTCGTTGTAAAGTTTGTTTATGGCTGGGGTCCACCAGATCGGGCGCTTGCCTTTGGTGGAAAGGGTCTTGATTTTATTTGGGATTGCTTGATCCATGCAATCCTGGAGGTGCTCGTAGAAAGCATTTGTAAGGGATTCAGAAGCGTGGGTTGTGGTTTCCAATGGCTCAGGGGCCTTGAAGGATACCACACCAGTCTTAAGAAGTGTGAAGTTGGCTTTTGAGAAGTTCTTCACTGTGGTCTTTTTTGTTGGGGGTGGGGGCGGGATGTGGATCTCCAGTGAGATTAGTTTATGGTCTGATCTCACCAATGAGGGATATACTTCCGGTGTGGTTGCCCTTGGTCTAAAACTGGTGTGTCACAGTCAGTTCCATTACCAAGACCAAGTGGTCGCAGTTCAGTGCCCTGTCAGGACTGAGACCAATCTTTCACTGAAATTGTTGTGTCACAGTCAGTTCCATTACAAAGTGTACTGCATCCATTTGGTAATAGAACTGACTGTGACACACCAGTTATTATGCCAGACTGGTCTCAGTCCTGTCAAGGCACTGAACTGCGCACACTTTGTAATGGAACTGATTGTGACACAACAATTTCAGTGAAAGATTGGTCTCAGTCCTGTCAGGGCACTGAACTGTGACCACTTGGTCTTGGTAATGGAACTGACTGTGACACACCAGTTTTAGACCAAGACTGGTCTCAGTCATGTCAGGGCACTGAACTGCGTCCACTTGGTAATGGAACTGACTGTGACACACCAGTTATAGGGCATGACTGGTCTTAGTCCTGTCAGGACACTGAACTGCATCCATTTGGTAATAGAACTGACTGTGACACACCAGTTATTATGCCAGACTGGTCTCAGTCCTGTCAAGGCACTGAACTGTGTACACTTTGTAATGGAACTGATTGGGACACAACAATTTCAGTGAAAGATTGGTCTCAGTCCTGTCAGGGCACTGAACTGCGACCACTTGGTAATGGAACTGACAGTGACACACCATTTATAGGGCAAAATTGGTCTCAGTCCTGTCAGGGCACAGAACTGTGTGCTTTTGGTAATGTAACTGACCATGAAACACCAGTTATAGGGCAAGACTGATCTCAGTTTTGTCAGTGCACTGAACTGCATACACTTGGTAATGGAACTGACTGTGACACACCAGTTATAGGGTAAGACTGGTCTCAGTCCTGTCAGGGCACTGAACAATATCCACTTGGTAATTGAACTGACTGTGACACACCAATTATAGGGCAAGACTGGTCTCAGTCCTGTCCTGGCACTGAACAGTGTACACTTGGTAATGGAAATGACTGTGACACCAGTTATTGGTCAAGACTGGTCTCAGTCCTGTCAGTGCACTGAACTTCGTACACTTGGTAATGGAACAGACTGTGACATGCCAGTTCTAGGGCAAGACTAGTCTCAGTCCTGTAAGTGCACTGAACTGTGGCCACTTTGTAATGGAACTGACTGTTACACACCAGTTATAGGGTAATACTGGTCTCAGTCCTGTCAGGGCATTGAACTGTGCACACGTCGTAATGGAAATTACTGTGACACACTAGTTATAGGGCAAGACTGGTGTAAGTCCTGTCAGGGTACTGATTTGCGTACACCTTGTAATGGAACTGAATGTGACACACCAGTTATAGGGCAAGACTGGTCTCAGTCCTGTCAGGGCACTGACTGCGTCCACTTGGTAATGAAACTGATTATGATGCACCACTTATAGGGCAAGACTGGTCTCAGTCCTGTCAGGAAACTGAAATGCGTACATTTGGTAATGAAACTGACTTGACACACTACGTATAGGCAAGCCTGGTCTCAGTCATGTCAGGGCACTGAACTGTGCACACGTCGTAATGGAAATTACTGTGACACACTAGTTATAGGGCAAGACTGGTGTAAGTCCTGTCAGGGAACTGATTTGCGTACACTTCGTAATGGAACTGAATGTGACACACCAGTTTTAGACCAAGACTGGTCTCAGTCATGTCAGGTCACTGAACTGCGTCCACTTGGTAATGGAACTGACTGTGACACACCAGTTATAGGGCATGACTGGTCTTAGTCCTGTCAGGACACTGAACTGCATCCATTTGGTAATAGAACTGACTGTGACACACCAGTTATTATGCCAGACTGGTCTCAGTCCTGTCAAGGCACTGAACTGTGCACACTTTGTAATGGAACTGATTGGGACACAACAATTTCAGTGAAAGATTGGTCTCAGTCCTGTCAGGGCACTGAACTGCGACCACTTGGTAATGGAACTGACAGTGACACACCATTTATAGGGCAAAATTGGTCTCAGTCCTGTCAGGGCACAGAACTGTGTGCTTTTGGTAATGTAACCGACCATGAAACACCGGTTATAGGGCAAGACTGATCTCAGTCTTGTCAGTGCACTGAACTGCATACACTTGGTAATGGAACTGACTGTGACACACCAGTTATAGGGTAAGACTGGTCTCAGTCCTGTCAGGGCACTGAACAATATCCACTTGGTAATTGAACTGACTGTGACACACCAATTATAGGGCAAGACTGGTCTCAGTCCTGTCCTGGCACTGAACAGTGTACACTTGGTAATGGAAATGACTGTGACACCAGTTATTGGTCAAGACTGGTCTCAGTCCTGTCAGTGCACTGAACTTCGTACACTTGGTAATGGAACAGACTGTGACATGCCAGTTCTAGGGCAAGACTAGTCTCAGTCCTGTAAGTGCACTGAACTGTGGCCACTTTGTAATGGAACTGACTGTTACACACCAGTTATAGGGTAATACTGGTCTCAGTCCTGTCAGGGCACTGAACTGTGCACACGTCGTAATGGAAATTACTGTGACACACTAGTTATAGGGCAAGACTGGTGTAAGTCCTGTCAGGGTACTGATTTGCGTCCACTTGGTAATGAAACTGATTATGATGCACCACTTATAGGGCAAGACTGGTCTCAGTCCTGTCAGGAAACTGAAATGCGTACATTTGGTAATGAAACTGACTTGACACACTACGTATAGGCAAGCCTGGTCTCAGTCATGTCAGGGCACTGAACTGTGCACACGTCGTAATGGAAATTACTGTGACACACTAGTTATAGGGCAAGACTGGTGTAAGTCCTGTCAGGGAACTGATTTGCGTACACTTCGTAATGGAACTGAATGTGACACACCAGTTATAGGGCAAGACTGGTCTCAGTCCTGTCCTGGCACTGAACTGTATCCACTTCATAATGGAACTGACTGTGACACACCAGTTATATGGCAAGACTGGTCTCAGTCCTGTCTGCGCACGGAACTGCATCCAGTTGGTAATGGAACTGACTGTGACAAACTAGTTTTAGACCAATATTGGTCTCCGTCCTGTCAGGGCACTGAACTGCGTCAACTTTGTAATGGAACTGACTGTGCCACACCAATTGTAGGGCATGACTGGTCTTAGTCCTGTCAAGACACTGAACTGCATCCATTTGGTAACAGAACTGACTATGACACACCAGTTATAATGCAAGACTGGTCTGAGTCCTGTCAGGGCACTGAACTGCATTCACTTCATAATGGAAATGATTGTGACACACCAGTTTCATTGCAAGATTGGTCTCAGTGATGCCAGGGCACTAAACTGCGACCACTTGGTAATGGAACTGACTGTGACACACCAGTTATAGGGCAAAATTGGACTCAGTCCTGTCAGGGCACAGAACTGTGTCCTTTTGGTCACTGACTATGAAACACCAGTTATAGGGCAAGACTGATCTCAGTCTTGTCAGGGCAATGAACTGCGTTCACTTGGTAATGAATGTCGGTAATGAATATGTTTTTAGAAAGAGGTTACCCTATATGTTTTATAAAAGATATTAGACATGAAGTAGAAAGGGGTAGACTAGGGAGGTTTCACCCCATTAAAGGGGTAACAGAGATCATTAGAGCGGAGAAAGAACGTGATGGAAATTCAAAGAACGGGGAAACATTTCAGAAAAGTTTAGCAGTGGAGTACAATTCCATTAATAAAAACATTAGAGGAGTTTTGTATAATGAATGGGAGAAATTCTCAGCTTTTACTGAAATGGAAGAGATAAAGACAATAATACCTAAAATTGTATTCAGGAATTCCCCAAATATCCGTAATATGATAGAAAGAACAGGGATTAATGAAAGAACAGGACCTAATCGACGAGTAGGCACGTTCAAATGTGGGAGATGCTCACAATGTACATATATAATGAATAAAGGAGAAGTATTCTTAGAATGTAGGAAGAAAACGATAATTAGTAATAATTTTTACAATTGTGAAATACAAAGAGCTGTCTATTTAATGGTGTGCCAGAAATGCCAGTCTTTTTATATTGGCAAAACTGAGAGAAGCCTGAAAAAGAGAGTGTATGAACACATTTACGACATCACAAAAGAAAAAGAAACTAATGCATTATTCAAGCACTCGAAAGTTTCTTTCCTATTCTTTGTGTTAGAACAGATACAGTTAGATATTAGGGGAGGTCCATGGGAGGACATACTTGAAAGCAAGGAACTTTGGTGGCAGATTAATTTAGACGCAAGTAGGAGTCCTGGATTAAATGAACACTTATCTATAGGGTCAATATTAAGATTAAAATCTAATAAGATTTGACATAAAAAGTGTTTCAACACTAGATGGCACTGTTGCACTTTACTCAAGTTAGGATTAACATGTAGACATAATCACTAAGCTGCTACATAGAAAACTGCTATATGTATTATGCTGCTATATCCAAAACGTTGCTAATTTTCTATAATTTGCACTCTTAAGTTCATTGAACAGATGATCCTATTGATCAGTTTTAATAAAGATTTTTAATAATTATTTATTTATTAGTTTAATGTTTTTAATCAACGTTGTTTTTAACATATGAATTATTCAGTAGAATCATGAATATTAAGATAGATAGAACTAAGCTGATTTGTTTGTTTAAAATTTTAAAGTTCATTCTTATTGGTAGCAGGATTTAATTGCACTCTAATTATAGTATTTAAATAAGGAATGTATTAATTGTTGTCATCTGATGAAGTCCCACTTGTTGAGACGAAAACACGATTGTTATACTGTTATTTAAGAGCGTTAATGTGGAGGTGATAGTGTGGTGAATAAAAATTTGTTCGAAACTATACTTGGTGGATTCCTTTTGGCACGCAGCATTCTACTTTGGATTACTGGTGTTTGGCTTTTGGATGCTCACGCTTTGACTATTTACACACCAGTTATAAGACAAGAATGGTCTCTGTCCTGTCATGGCACTGAATTGCATCCACTTGGTAATGGAACTGACTGTGACACACCAGTTATAGGGCAAGACAGGTCTAAGTCCAGTCAGGGCACTAAACTGTGTACACTTCGTAAAGGAACTAACTGTGATACACTAAAGGGCAATACTGGTCTCTGTCCTGTCAGGGCACTGAACTGCATCCACTTGGTAATGGAATGGACTGTGACACACCAGATGTGTGTGTTACAAGATACACTTAACGTGAAATTGTCTTTCACAGAAACAGGAAAGTTAACAAGAAATTATACCATAGGGCAGACTGGTTTCAGTCCTTTCAGGGCACTGAACTGCGTACACTTGGCAATGTAACTGACTGTCTCGCACAAGTTATAGGCAAGACTGGTCTCAGTCCTGTCAGGGCACTGAACTGTGTACACTTGGTATTGGAACTGAATGTGACACACCTGTTATAGGGCAAGATTAGTTGCAGTGCTGTTAGGGCACTGAACTGCATCCACTTGGTAATGGAACTGAGTGTGACACACCAGTTATAGGGAAGCCTGGCCTCAGTGCTGTCAGGGCACTAAACTGCGTCCACTTGGTAATGGAACTGAGTGTGACACACCAGTTATAGGGCAAGACTGGTCTCCATCCTGTCAGGGCACTGAACTGCGTTCAACTGGTAATGGAACTGACTGTGACACAACAGTTATAGGGCAAGACTGGTCTCTGTCCTTTCAGGGCATTGAACTGCATTCACATGGTAATGGATCTGACTGTGACACACCAGTTATAGGGCATGACTGGTCTCAGTCCTGTCAGGGCACTGAACTGCATACACTTCGTAAAGGAACTGACTGTGACACACCAGTTACAGGTCAAGACTGGTCTCAGTCCTGTCAGGGCACTGAACTGCGTCCACTTGATAATGGAACTATCTGTGACACCAGTTATAAGGCAAGACTGGTCTCAGTCCAGTCATGGCACTGAATTGCATCCACTTTGTAATGGAACTGACTGTGACACACCAGTTATAGGGCAAGACTGGTCTCAGTCCTGTCAGGGCACTGAACTGCGTCCACTTGGTAATGGAACTGACTGTGACACACCAGATCTGTGTGTTACAAGGTACACTTAATGTGAAATTGCCTTTCACAGAAACAGGAAAGTTAACAAGACATTATATCATAGGGCAAGACTGGTCTCAGTCCTGTCAGGGCACGGAACAGCGTACACTTGGTAATGGAACTGACTGTCTCGCACAAGTTATAGGCAAGACTGGTCTCAGTCCTGTCAGGGCACTGAACTGTGTACACTTGGTAATGGAACTGACTGTGACACACCAGTTATAGGGCAAGACTGGTCTCAGTCCTGTCAGGGCACTGTAGTATGTCCACTTTGTAATGGAACTGACTGTGACACAGCAGTTATAGGGCATGACTGGTCTCAGTCCTGTAAGGTCAGTAAATGTGTCCACTTCATAATGGAACTGACTGTGGCACACCAGTTATAGGGCAAGAATGATCTCAGTCCTGTCAGGGCACTGACTGCGTCCACTTGGTAATGAAACTGATTATGACACACCACTTTTTAGGGAAAGACTGGTCTCAGTCCTGTCAGGGCACTGAATTGCATACATTTGGTAATAAACCTGATTTGACGCAACACTAATAGGCAAGACTGGTCTCAGTCCTGTCAGGGCAATGAACTGTGCACACTTCGTAATGGAAATGACTGTGACACACTAGTTATAGGGCAAGACTGGTCTCAGTCCTGTCAGGGTACTGCTATGCGTACACTTTGTAATGCAACTGAATGTGCCACAGCAGGTATAGGGCAAAACTGGTCTCATTACTGTCTGGGCACTGAACTGCATCTACCTGGTAATGGAACTGATTGTGACACACCAGTTATAGGGCAAGACTGGTCTCAGTCCTGTCCGGGCACTGAACTGCATCCCCTTGGTAATGGAACTGACTGTGACAAACCAGTTACAGGGCAAGACTGGTCACAGTCCTGTCAAGGCACTGAATGGCGTCTGCGTCGTAATGGATCTGAATGTGACACACCAGTTATAGGACAAGACTTGTCTCAGTCCTGTCAGAGCAATGAGCTGCGTCCACTTGGTAATTGTACTGACTGTGACACACCAGTTATAGGGCAGGCCTGGTCTCATTCCTTTCAGGGCACTGAACTGTGTACACTTCATAATGGAACTGACTGTGACACCCTAGTTTTAGGGCAAGACTGGTCTCAGTCCTGTCAGGGCAGTGAACTGCATCCACTTGGTAATATAACTGACTGTTACATACCAGTTATAGGGCAAGACTGGTCTCAGACCTGTTTGGGTACTGAACTGCATACACTTGGTAATGGAATTGACTGTGACACACCAGTTATAGGGCAAGACTGGTCTCAGTCCTTTCAGTGCACTGAACTGCATCCACTTGGTAATGGAACTGACTGTGACACTCCAGTTCTAGGGCAAGACTGGTCTCAGTCCTGTCAGGCATTGATCTGCATACACTTGGTAATGGAACTGACCATGAAACACCAGTTATAGGGCAAGATTGGTCTTAGTCCTGAAAGGGCACTGAACTGCGTCCGGTTTGTAATGGAACTGAGTGTTACACACCAGTTATAGGGCAATATTGGTCTCAGTCCTGTCAGGGGTGTGAACTGCCTACACTTTGTAATTTAATTGACATTGACACACCAGTTATAGGGCAAGACTGGTCTCAGTCCTGTCAGGGCACTCAACTGTGTACACTTGGTATTGGAACTGAATGTGACACACCTGTTATAGGGCAAGATTAGTTGCAGTGCTGTTAGGGCACTGAACTGCATCCACTTGGTAATGGAACTGAGTGTGACACACCAGTTATAGGGAAGACTGGTCTCAGTCCTGTCAGGGCACTAAACTGCGTCCACTTGGTAATGGAACTGAGTGTGACACACCAGTTATAGGGAAGACTGGTCTCAGTCCTGTCAGGGCACTAAACTGCATCCACTTGGTAATGAAACTGACATTCACTCACCAGTTATAGGTCAACATTGGTCTCAGACCCGTCAGGGCACTAAACTGTGTCCCCTTTGTAATGGAACTGACTGTGACACACCAGTTAAAGGGCAAGACTGGTCTCAGTCCTATCAGGGCACTGAACTGCGTCCACTTGGGAATGGAACTGACTCTAACAAACCAGTTATAGGGCAATACTGGTCTCAGTCCTGTCAGGGGTGTGAACTGCCTACACTTTGTAATGGAATTGACATTGACACATCAGTTATAGGGCAAGACTGGTCTCAGTCCTGTTAGGACACTGAACTGCATCCATATGGTAATGGAACTGACTGTGATGCACCAGATCTGTGTGTTACAAGGTACACTTAATGTGAAATTGCCTTTCACAGAAACAGGAGAGTTAACAAGACATTATATCATAGGGCAAGACTGGCTCCAGACATGTCAGGGCAAGCAACAGCGTACACTTGGTAATTAAACTTACTGAGACACACCAGTTATAGGTCAAGAATGGTCTCAATCCTTTCAGGGCACTGAACTGTGTCCACTTGGTAATTGAAATGACTGTGACACACCAGTTTTAGGGCAAGATTGATCTCAGTCCTTTCAGGGCACTGAACTTCTTCCACTTGGTAAAGGAACTGACTATGACACACCAGCTATAGGGCAAGACTGGTATCAGTCCTGTCAGGCACTGAACTGCGTGCACTTGGTCATGGAACTGACTGTGACACACCAGTTGTAGGGCAAGACTGGTCTCAGTCCTGTGCAAGGGCACTGACCTGCGACCACTTTGTAATGGAACAGACATTGACACACCAGTTATAGTGCAAGACTGGTCTCAGTCCTGTCAGGGCACTGAACTGTGTCCACTTTGTAATGGAACTGACTGTGACACACCAGTTATAGCGCAAGATTGGTCTCAGTCCTGTCAAGGCACTGAACGGCGTCCGCTTGGTAATGGATCTGAATGTGACACATCAGTTATTGGGCAATACTGTTCTCAGTCCTGTCAGGGCACAGAACTGTGTCCTTTTGGTAATGTAACTGGCCATGAAACACCAGTTATAGGGCAAGACTGATTTCAGTCTTGTCAGTTCACTGAACTGCGTACACTTGGTAATGGATCTGACTCTGACACACCAGTTTTAGGGCAAGACTGGTCTCCGTCCTGTCAGGGAACTGAACTGTGTTCAACTGGTAATGGAACTGACTGTCACACAACAGTTATACGGCAAGACTGGTCTCTGTCCTGTCAGGGCACAGAACTGCATTCACTTGGTAATGGAACTGAATGTGACACATCAGTTATTGGGCAATACTGTTCTCAGTCCTGTCAGGGCATTGAACTTTGTCCACTTGGTAATGAAACTCACTGTGAAACACCAGTTATAGGGCAAGACTGGTCTCAGCCCTGTCAGGGCAATGAAGTGCGTCCACTTGGTAATTGAACTGACTGTGACACACCAGTTATAGGGCAAGACTGGTGTCAGTCCTGTCCGGGAACTGAACTGTGTAAACTTGTTAATGGAACTGACTGTGACACACCAGTTATAAGGCAAGACTGGTCTCAGTCCTGTCAGAGCACTGATCTGCATCCACTTTGTCATGGAACTGACTGTTACACACCACTTATAGGGCAATACTGGTGTCAGTCCTGTCATGGCAGTGAACTGCGTACACTTGGTAATGGAACTGACATTGACACACCAGTTATAGTGCAAGACTGGTCTCAGTCCTGTCAGATAACTGAACTGTGTCCACTTGGTAATGGAACTGACTGTGACACACCAGTTATAGAGCAAGACTAGTCTCAGTCCTGTCAAGGTACTGAACTGCGTCCACTTGGTAATGGATCTGACTGTGACACACCAGTTATAGGGCAAGACTGGACTTAGTCCTGTCTGGGCACTGAACTGCGTACACTTGGTAATGGAACTGGCTGTGACACACCAGTTATAGGGCAAGACTGGTCTCAGTCCTGTCAGTGCACTGAACTGTGTACACTTGGTAATGGAATTGACTGTGACATGCCAGTTGTAGGGCAAGACTAGTCTCAGTCCTGTCAGGGCACTGAACTGCGTACACTTGGTAATAGAACTGACTGTGACACACCAGTTACAGGGCAAGACTTGTCTCAGTCCTGTCAGGGCACTGAACTGTGTACACTTGGTAATGGAACTGACTGTGACACGCCAGTTATATTGCAAGACTGGTCTCAGTCCTGTCAGGGCACGGAACTGCGGCCACTTTGTAATGGAACTGACTGTTACACACCAGTTATAGGGCAATATTGGTCTCAGTCCTGTCAGGGCAGTTAATTGCGTACACTTGGTAATGGAACTGACATTGACACACCAGTTATAAAGCAAGACAGGTCTCAGTCCTGTCTGGGCAATGAACTGCGTCCACTTGGTAATGGAAATGACTGTGACACACCAGTTATAGGGCAAGACAGGTCTCCATCCTGCCAGGGCAGTGAACTGCATTCAGTTGATAATGGAACTGACTGTCACACAACAGTTATAGGGCAAGACTGGTCTCTGTCCTGTCAGGGCACTGAACTGCATCCACTTGGTAATGGAACTGAATGTGACACACCAGTTATAGGTCAAGACTGGTCTTTGTCCTTTCAGGGCACTGAACTGCATTCACTTGGTAATGTATGCGAATGTGACACACCAGTTATCGGGCAAAACTGGTCTCAGTCCTATCAGGGCACTGAACTGCATACACTTGGCAATGGAACTAACTGTGACATACCTGTTACAGGGCAGACTTGACTCAGTCGTTCCAGGGCACTGAACTTCTTCCACTTTGTAATGGAATTTACTGTGACACATTATTTATAGGGCAAGACTGGTCTCAGACCTGTCAGGGCAATGAACTGCATCCACTTGGTAATGGAACTGACTGTGAAACACCAGTTATAGGGCAAGACTGGTCTCAGTTCTGTCAGGGCAGTGAACAGCATCCACTTGGTAATAGAACTGACTGTTACATACCAGTTATAGGGCAAGACTGGTCTCAGACCTGTTTGGGTACTGAACTGCATACACTTGGTAATGGAATTGACTGTGACACACCAGTTATAGGGCAAGACCGGTCTCAGTCCTTTCAGTGCACTGAACTGTGTACATTTGGTAATGGAACTGACTGTGACACTCCAGTTCTAGGGCAAGACTGGTCTGAGTCCTGTCAGGCATTGATCTGCATACAATTGGTAATGGAACTGACTGTGAAACACCAGTTATAGGGCAAGACTGGTCTTAGTCCTGAAAGGGCACTGAACTGCGTCCAGTTTGTAATGGAACTGACTGTTACACACCAGTTATAGGGGAATACTGGTCTCAGTCCTGTCAGCGGTGTGAACTACCTACACTTTGTAATGGAATTGACATTGACACACCAGTTATAGGGCAAGACTGGTCTCATTCCTGTCAGGACACTGAACTGCATCCATATGGTAATGGAACTGACTGTGACGCACCAGACCTGTATGTTAAAAGCTACATTTAATTTAAAATCGCCTTTCACAGAGACAGGAAAGTTAACAATCCATTATATGATAGGGCAAGACTGGTTCAGACCTGTCAGGGCAAGCAACAGCGTACACTTGGTAATTAAACTTACTGTGACACACCAGTTATAGGTCAAGAATGGTCTCAGTCCTTTCAGGACACTGAACTGTGTCCACTTGGTAATTGAAATGACTGTGACACACCAGTTTTAGGGCAAGATTGATCTCTATCCTATCAGGGCACTGAACTTCGTCCACTTGGTAAAAGAACTGACTATGACACACCAGCTATAGGGCAAGACTGGTATCAATCCTGTCAGGCACTGAACTGCATGCACTTGGTCATGGAACTGACTGTGACACACCAGTTGTAGGGCGAGACTGGTCTCATTCCTGTCTGGGCACTAACTGTGTCCACTTCGTAATGGAACTGACTGTGACACACTACTTTTAGGGCAAGACTGGTCTCAGTCATGTGTGCTCACTGAACTGCTTACACTTGGTAAGGGAACTGACTGTGACACACCAGTTATAGGGCAAGACTGGTCTCAGTCAAGTCAGGACACTGAACTGCGTCTAACTGGTAATGGAACTGACTGTGACACACCATTTATAGGGCAAGACTGGTCTCAGTCCTGGCAGGGCACTGAACTGTGTAAACTTTGTAATGGAACTGACTGTGCACACCATTTATAGGGCAAGATTGGTCTCATTCAAGTCAGGGCACTGACCTGCATCCACTTGGTAATTGAACTGACTGTGACACAGCAGTTATTGGGCAAGACTTGTCTCAGCCCAGCCAGGGCACTGAATTGCATCCACTTGGTATTGGAACCGACTCTGACACACCAGTTATAGGGCAAGACTGGTCTCAGTCCTGTTAAGACACTGAACTGCGTCCACTTGGTAATGGAACTGACTGAGACACAATAGTTAAATGGCAAGACTGGACTTAGTCCTGTCTGGGCACTGAATTGCGTACACTTGGTAATGGAACTGGCTGTGACACACCAGTTATAGGGCAAGACTGGTCACAGTCCTGTCAGGGCACTGATCTGAGTACACTTGGTAATGGAACTGACTGTGTCACACCAGATATAGGGAAAGACTGGTCTCAGTCCTGTCAGCGCATGGAACTGCGTCCACTATGTAATGGAACTGACTCTGACACACTACTTATAGGGCAAGACTGGTCTCAGTCATGTCAGGGCAATGAACTGTGTCCACTTGGTAATGGAGCTGACTGTGGCACACCAGTTATAGGGCAAGATTGGTCTCAGTCCTGTCAGGTCAGTGAACTGCATCCACTTGGTAACTGAACTGACTGTGACACACCAGTTATAGGTCAAAACTACTCTCAGTCCTGTCCGGGCACAGAGCAGTCTACACTTGGTAATGGAACTGACTGTGACACCCGAGTTATACAGCAAGACTGGTCTCAGGTCTGTCAGTGCACTGAACTGTGTACACTTGGTAATGGAATTGACTGTGACATGCCAGTTGTAGGGCAATACTAGTCTATGTCCTGTCAGGGCACTGATCTGCATACACTTGGTAACTGACAATGAAACACCAGTTATATTGCAAGACTGGTTTCAGTCCTGTAAGGGCACGGAACTGCGGCCACTTTGTAATGGAACTGACTGTTACACACCAGTTATAGGGCAATACTGGTCTCAGTCCTGTCAGGGCAGTTAATTGCGTACACTTTGTAATGGAACTGACATTGACACACCAGTTATAATGGAAGACTGGTCTCAGTCCTGTCAGATCTCTGAACTGTGTCCACTTGGTAATGGAATTAACTGTGACACACCAGTTATAGAGCAAGACTGGTCTCAGTCCTGTCTGGGCAATGAACTGAGTCCACTTGGTAAAAAACTGACTGTGACACACCAGTTACAGGGCAAGACTGGACTTAGTCCTGTCAGGACACTGAACTGCATCCATTTGGTAATGGAACTGACTGAGAAACAACAGTTAAAGTGCAAGACTGGAATCAATCCTGTCAGGGCACTGAACTGCGTACACTTGGTAATGGAAATGACTGTGACACACCAGTTATAGGACAAGACAGGTCTCCATCCTACCAGGACAGTGAACTGCATTCAGTTGATAATGGAACTGACTGTCACACAACAGTTATAGGGCAAGACTGGTCTCTGTTCTGTCAGGGCACTGAACTGCATCCACTTGGTAATGGAACTGAATGTGACACACCAGTTATAGGTCAAGACTGGTCTTTGTCCTTTCAGGGCACTGAACTGCATTCACTTGGTAATGTATGCGACTGTAACACACCAGTTATCGGGCAAAACTGGTCTCAGTCCTATCAGGGCACTGAACTGCGTACAATTGGCAATGGAACTAACTGTGACATACCTGTTACAGGGCAGACTTGACTCAGTCATACCAGGGCACTGAACTGCTTCCACTTTGTAATGGAACTTACTGTGACACACCAGTTATAGTGCAAGACTGGTCTCAGTCCTGTCAGGGCACTGAACTATGTCCACGTTGTAATGGAACTGACTGTGAGTCCCCAGTTATAGGGCAAGACTGGTCTCAATCCTGTCAAGGCACTTCTGTGTCCACTTCATAATGGAACTGACTGTGACACACTACTTTTAGGGCAAGACTGGTCTCAGTCATGTGTGCTCACTGAACTGCTTACACGTGGTAAGGGAACTGACTGTGACACACCAGTTATAGGGCAAGACTGGTCTCAGTCAAGTCAGAACACTGAACTGCATCTAACTGGTAATGGAACTGACTGTGACACACCAGTTATAGGAAAAGACTGGTCTCAGTCCTGTCAGGGCAATGAACTGCGTCCACTTGGAAATGGAACTGACTGTGACACACCATTTATAGGGCAAGACTGGTCTCAGTCCTGGCAGGGCACTGAACTGTGTAAACTTTGTAATGGAACTGACTGTGCACACCAGTTTTAGGGCAAAATTGGTCTCATTCAAGTCAGGGCACTGACCTGCATCAACTTGGTAATGGAACTGACTGTGACACACCAGTTATTGGGCAAGACTTGTCTCTGTCTAGTCAGGGCACTGAATTGCATCCACTTGGTATTGGAACCGACTGTGACACACCAGTTATAGGGCAAAACTGGTCTTAGTCCTGCCAGGGCATTGAACTGCATCCACTTTGTAATGGAACTGACTGTGACACACCAGTTATAGGGCAAGACTGGTCTCAGTCCTGTCAGGGCACTGAACTGCGTACACTTCATAATGGAACTGACTGTGACACACCAGTTATAGGGCAAGACTGGTCTCAGTCCTGTCAGTGCACTGAACTGCGTCCACTTGGTAATGGAACTTTCTGTGACACACCAATTATAGGGCAAGATTAGTCTCAGTCCTGTCAGGGAACTGAACTGTGTATACTTTGTAATGGAACTGACTGTGGCACACCAGTTATAGGGCAAGACTGGTTTCAGTCCAGTCAGGGCACTGAAGTGTGTCCACTTGGTAATGGAACTTTCTGTGACACTGCAGTTATAGGGCAAGACTGGTCTCAGTCCAGTCAGGGCACTGAATTGCATCCACGTTGTAATGGAACTGACTGTGACACACCAGATTTAAACCAGACTCGTCTCAGTCCTGTCAGGGCACTTTACTGTGTACACTTGGTAATGGAACTGACTATGACACACCAGTTATAGGGCAAGAATGGCCTCACTCCTGTCAGCGCACTGAACTGCATACACTTTGTAATGGAACTGACTGTGACAAACTACTTATAGGGCAAAAATGGTCTCCTTCCTATCAGGGCACTGAACTGTGTCCAGTTGGTGATGGAACTGACTGTGACCACCAATTATAGGGCAAGACTGGTCTCAGCCCTGTCAAGACAGTGAACTGCATCCACTTAGTAATAGAACTGACTGTAACACACCAGATATAGGGCAAGACTGGTCGCAGTCTTGTCCGGGCACGGAACTGCATATACTTGGTAATGGAACTGACTGTGACACACCAGTTTTAGGGCAAGACTGGTCTCAGTCCTGTCAGGGCACTGATGTGTGTACACTTGATAATGGAACTGACTGTGACACTCCAGTTATAGGGCAAGACTGGTCTCAGTCCAGTCAGGGCACTGTAGTATGTCCACTTTGTAATGGAACTGACTGTGACACAGCAGTTATAGGGCATGACTGGTCTCAGTCCTGTAAGGTCAGTAAATGTGTCCACTTCGTAATGGAACTGACTGTGACACATCAGTTTTAGGGCAAGACTGGTCTCAGCCATGTGTGCTCACTGAACTGCATACACTTGGTCAGGGAACTGACTGTGGCACACCAGTTATAGGGCAAGAATGATCTCAGTCCTGTCAGGGAACTGACTGCATCCACTTGGTAATGAAACTGATTATGACACACCAGTTTTAGGGCAAGACTGGTCTCCGTCCTGTCAGGGAACTGAATTACATACATTTGGTAATGAAACTGATTTGACACAACACTTATAGGCAAGACTGGTCTCAGTCCTGTCAGGGCAATGAACTGTGCACACTTCGTAATGGAAATGACTGTGTCACACTAGTTATAGGGCAAGACTGGTCTCAGTCCTGTCAGGGTACTGCTCTGTGTACACTTTGTAATGCAACTGAATGTGCCACAACAGTTGCAGGGCAAAACTGGTCTCATTACTGTCTGGGCACTGAACTGCATCGACTTGGTAATGGAACTGATTTTGACACACCAGTTATAGGGCAAGACTGGTCTCAGTCCTGTCCGGGCACTGAACTGCATCCACTTGGTAATGGAACTGACTGTGACACACCAGTTACAGGGCAAGACTGGTCGCAGTCCTGGCAAGGCACTGAATGGCCTCCGCGTGGTAATGGATCTGAATGTAACACACCAGTTATAGGGCAATACTGTTCTCAGTCCTGTTAGGGCATTGAACTGTGTCCACTTGGTAATGTAACTGACTGTGACACACCAGTTATAGGGCAAGACTGGTCTCATTCCTTTCAGGGCACTGAACTGTGTACACTTCATAATGGAACTGACTGTGACACCCCAGTTATAGGGCAAGACTGGTCTCAGTCCTGTCAGGGCAGTGATCTGCATCCACTTGGTAATAGAACTGACTGTTACATACCAGTTATAGGGCAAGACTGGTCTCAGACCTGTTTGGGTAATGAACTGCATACACTTGGTAATGGAATTGACCATGACACACCAGTTATAGGGCAAGACCGGTCTCAGTCCTTTCAGTGCACTGAACTGTGTACACTTGGTAATGGAACTGACTGTGACACTCCAGTTCTAGGGCAAGACTGGTCTGAGTCCTGTCAGGCATTGATCTGCATACACTTGGTAATGGAACTGACTGTGAAACACCAGTTATAGGGCAAGACTGGTCTTAGTCCTGAAAGGGCACTGAACTGCGTCCAGTTTGTAATAGAAGTGACTGTTACACACCATTTATAGGGCAAAACTGGTCTCAGTCCTGTCAGGGATGTGAACTGCCTAGACTTTGTAATGGAATTGACATTGACACACCAGTTATAGGGCAAGACTGGTCTCAGTCCTGTCAGGACACTGAACTGCATCCATATGGTAATGGAACTGACTGTGACGCACCAGATCTGTTTGTTAAAAGCTACATTTAATTTAAAATTGCCTTTCACAGAGACAGAAAAGTTAACACTCCATTATATCATAGGGCAAGACTGGCTCCAGACATGTCAGGGCAAGCAACAGCGTACACTTGGTAATTAAACTTACTGAGACACACCAGTTATAGGTCAAGAATGGTCTCAGTCCTTTCAGGGCACTGAACTGTGTCCACTTGGTAATTGAAATGACTGTGACACACCAGTTTTAGGGCAAGATTGATCTCAGTCCTTTCAGGGCACTGAACTTCGTCCACTTGGTAAAGGAACTGACTATGACACACCAGCTATAGGGCAAGACTGGTATCAGTCCTGTCAGGCTCTGAACTGCGTGCACTTGGTCATGGAACTGACTGTGACACACCAGTTGTAGGGCAAGACTGGTCTCAGTCCTATGCAAGGGCACTGACCTGCGACCACTTTGTAATGGAACAGACATTGACACACCAGTTATAGTGCAAGACTGGTCTCAGTCCTGTCAGGGCACTGAACTGTGTCCACTTTGCAATGGAACTAACTGTGACACACCAGTTATAGCGCAAGATTGGTCTCAGTCCTGTCAAGGCACTGAACGCCTT
>NC_056741.1:72014702-72050362 GCF_019279795.1 Protopterus annectens | reverse complement strand
TTCCCAACTGGTGTGTCACAGTCAGTTCCACTAAGAAGTGGATGCAGTTCAGTTCCCTGACTGGACTGAGACCAGTCTTGCCCTATAACTGGTGTGTACACAGTCAGTTACATTACCAAGTGGATGCACTTCAGTGAACTCACAGGACTGAGACCAGTCTTGCTCTATAACTGGTGTGTCACAGTCAGTTCCATTACCAAGTGTATGCAGTTCAGTGCCCTGACAGGACTGAGACCAGTCTTGCCCTATAACTGGTGTGTCACAGTCAGTTCCATTACCAGGTGGACGCAGTATAGTGAAAAGGATGGAGACCAGTCTTGCCCTATAACTGGTGTGTCACAGTCAGTTTCATTACCAGGTGTACACAGTTTAGTGCCCTGACAGGACTGAGACCAGTCTTGCCTTATAAAGGGTGTGTCACAGTCAGTTCCATTACCAAGTGTATGCAGTTCAATGCCTGACTGGACTGAGACCAGTCTTTCCCTATAACTGGTGTATCAAGTCAATTCCATTACTAAGTGTACGCAGTTCAGTGCCCTGACAGGACTGACACAAGTCTTGCCCTATAACTGGTGTGTCACAGTCAGTTCCATTACCAAGTGGACACAGTATCACTGCCTGACAGGACTGAGACCAGTCTTTCCCTATAACCGGTGGGTCACAGTCAGTTCAATTAGTAAGTAGCTGCACTTCAGTGCACTGACTGGACTGAGAACAGTCTTGCCCTATAACTGGTGTGTCCCAGTCAGTTCCATTACAAAGTGTACACAGTTCATTTCCCTCACAGGACTGAGACTAATCTTTCCTTATAACTAATGTGTCACAGCTAGTTCCATTACCAAGTTCATAGGTTCATAGGTAGGTACTAGGCTATCGGCCCAAGGGCCTAAGTAAGCCTAGCCAACAATTTTGCCTGGCTTATGCAACCCAAGAAAGTTATTTTCCTGTGCCACTGTTGAGCAGAGACACAGAAGTGATCCCCGGGGTGTATTTCCTATTTCCCATCCACTCATCAAGATTTTTCTTGATGAGTGCTAATAAAGAACGTTGCTTGACATAGATGGGTAGCCTGTTCCAGAATATGGCAAGTCTCTGGGATAGGAATCTAGCCCTCCAGCATGTCCTGTTTATTGTGGTGACAAGGTTTAGGTCCCTAGAGCGTGTAGCTCCGAGGGATTGGGATTTCTTTAGGTGTAGCATGTCCACCAGCTCTGGGTTTGACATAGCTTTATATGTTAGACAGAGATCACCTCAGAGTAGGCGATATGCTATGGAGTAAAGCTGGAGTTTTTTGAGGCAGTCAGTGTAGGGCATTTGTTTGAGTCCAGTAATCCTCTTTGTGAGGTACTTCTGTGGCCTTTCCAGCTGCTGCAGATTCTTGTGAGGTACATTCCAAAAGGGGCATTGTACTCTATAATGGGTCTAATGAGTGTAGAGTAGAGGGGAATGATGACCTCTTTTTTCCTGGATGAGAACCCTTTTATGATGAGGTGTGCCACGTAGAAGGACTTCCTGACTACTGTGGTGATGTGACTATCAAAGGAGAGACTACTGTCCACCTGGGTCCCAAGGTCTCTTATCACACATTCAGTGTCAAGTATATTGCTGCCTATGTGGTAGTTCATGGGTACAGAGTTTTTACCAAAGGGGATGACACTGCACTTTTTGGCATTGAGCTTGAGGCCATGGCTCTGACACCAGGCATCTGTCTCAGAGAAGCCCTTCTGTAGGATGTCCACATCAATTGGGGATTTGACTATGGCTCCTAGTTTGCAGTAATCTGCGAACTTCATTAGCCAGAGGCCTTCTGTGTTAGCCTGTACTTCAGAGAAGTAGATACCAAACAGGAGTGGTCCCAGGACGGAACCCTGTGGTACTCCACTTGTCACTAGTTTGAGGTCAGATTTGGAGTCTGCAACTTTTACAGTGTGGGTTCTGTCAGTGAGCCAGTTGGCAACCCATCTTGTGATGTAGGGATTTATGCCTAGTTTATTGAGTTTAGCTATAATTCCAGAATGGGGTATGGTGTCGAAAGCCTTGGCGAGGTGAAGATAGGCTGTGTGAACCACCTTACCCTCATCTATGGCTTTGCTGACTGCCTCAAAGAAGTCGATCAGGTTCAGGAGGCATGAACTGCCTTTCACAAACCCAAACTGGGTGGGATCCAGAGTTTGGAGGTTACCAATGTCTTTGTTTATGAGTTTCATGATGATACGTTCCATGGCCGTGCAGACCAGGCTCGTCAGGCTAATAGGTCGATAGTTCCTGGGATCAGTGGTGGCTCCCCCTTTGTGGAGTGGGATAACTGTTGCTGTGCGCCATTCAGTGGGCACAAAGCCTGATGCGAGGCTATTATTGAACATGGTGCTTAAGTGGGGAGCCAGTTCTTTCTGAAGTTCATGTAAAACGCAGCCTGGGATGTTGTCCGGTCCCATGGATGCTGTGTTTTTGGCTTTAGAGAGTGCAGCATTCACCTGCATAGTTGTGATTACAGAGACTCTGCATTCTTCCTGTATAGATATGGGCCGTTTAGGGGGTGGGGGGGTAAAGTTAGCACTGAGCCTATCTGCCAGGATGTTGGCAATATCAGATTGGTTCTGTAATTTTCGTGCCTATGTGCTGTAACTCAGAGGAGATCTGGGTGTTGCCACTGAGATTCTTGACATAGCTATAGAATGCTTTGTGGTTGTCTTTGGAATTAGTGGCGACTTTCTTTTTGTAGCTAGCTTTGGAGGATCTTATAAGGGATCTCAGCTTCTTACTGAGGCTGACCAGGGAGCTTTACGCATTTCAGTGCCCTGACAGGACTGAGACAAGTCTTGTCCTATAACTGTTGTGTCACAGTCAGTTCCATTACCAAGTGTTCAATGTTCAGTGCAGTGACAGGACTGAGACCAGTCTTGCCCTATAACTAGTGTGTCACAGTCTATTCCATTACAAAGTGTACGCAGTTCAGTGCCCTGACAGGACTGAGACCAGTCTTGCCCTATAACAGGTGTGTCACAGTCAGTTCCATTACCAAGTGTACACAGTTCAGTGCCCTGACAGGACTGAGACCAGTCTTGCCCTATAACTGGTGTGTCACAGTCAGTTTCATTACCAAGTGTACGCAGTTCAGTGCCCTGATAGGACTGAGACCAGTCTTGCCTATAACTGGTGTGTCACATTCAGTTCCATTACCAAGTGTACGCAGTTCAGTGCTCTGACAGGACGGAGACCAATCTTGCCTTATAACTGGTGTGTCACAGTCAGTTCCATTACCAAGGGTACGCAGTTCAGTGCCCTGACAGGACTGAGACAAGTCTTGCCCTATAACTGCTGTGTCACAGTCAGTTCCATTACCAAGTGGATGCAGTTCAGTGCACTGACAGGACTGAGACCAGTATTGTCCTATAACTGGTGTGTCACAGTCAGTTTCATTACCAAGAGGATGCAATTCAGTGCCGTGAAAGGATGGAGACCAGTCTTGCCTTATAACTGGTGTGTCACAGTCAGTTCCATTACCAAGTGTATGCAGTTCAATGCCTGACTGGGCTGAGACCAGTCTTTCCCTATAACTGGTGTGTCAAAGTCAGTTCCATTACTAAGTGTACGCAGTTCAGTGCCCTGACAGGACTGAGACAAGTCTTGCCCTATAACTGGTGTGTCACAGTCAGTTCCATTACCAAGTGTACGCAGTTCAGTGCCCTGAAAGGAGTGAGCCTCATCCTGCCCTATAAATGGTGTTTCACAGTCAGTTCAATTACCAAGTGGACGCAGTTAGGTGCCTGACAGGACTGAGACCAGTCTTTCCCTATAACCGGTGGGTCCCAGTCAGTTCCATTACCAAGTAGACGTACTTCAGTGCCCTGACTGGACTGAGACCAGTCTTTCCCTATAACTGATGTGTCACAGTCAGTTTCATTACCAAGTGTATGCAGTTCACTGCCCGACTGGAGTGAGAACAGTCTTGCCCTATAACGTGTGTGTCATATTCAGTTCCACTACGATGTGGATGCAGTTCAGTGCCCTAAAAGGACTGAGATCAGTCTTGCCCTATAACTGGTGTGTCAAAGTCAGTTCCATTAGCAAGTGTACTCAGTTCAGTGCCCTGAAAGGACCGATACCAGTCTTGCCTTATAACCTTATAACTGGTGTGTTACAGTCAGTTCCATTACAAAGTGTACGCAGTTCAGTGCCCTGACAGGACTGAGATCAATCTTGCCTTACAACTGGTGTGTCACGGACAGTTCCATTACCAAGTGTATGCAGTTCAGTGCCCTGACAGGACTGAGACCAGTCTTGCCCTATAACAGGTCTGTCACAGTCAGTTCCATTACCAAGTGTACACAGTTCAGTGTCCAGATAGTACTGAGACCAGTCTTGCCCTATAACTGGTGTGTCACAGTCAGTTTCATTACCAAGTGTACGCAGTGCAGTGCCCTGATAGGACTGAGACCAGTCTTGCCTATAACTGGTGTGTCACATTCAGTTCCATTACCAAGTGTAAGTAGTTCAGTGCTCTGACAGGACTGAGACCAATCTTGCCTTATAACCTTATAACTGGTGTGTCACAGTCAGTTCCATTACAAGGTGTACGCAGTTCAGTGTCCTGACAGGACTGAGACCAGTCTTGCTCTATAACTGCTGTGTCACAGTCAATCCCATTACCAAGTGGATGCAGTTCAGTGCCCTGACAGGACTGAGACCAGTCTTGCCCTATAACTCGTGTGTCACAGTCAGTTTCATTACCAAGTAGATGCAATTCAGTGCTGTGAAAGGACGGAGAGCAGTCTTGCCTTATAACTGGTGTGTCACAGTCAGTTCCATTACCAAGTGTACACAGTTCAATGCCTGACTGGAGTTAGACCAGTCTTTCCCTATAACTGGTGTGTCAAAGTCAGTTCCATTTCTAAGTGTACACAGTTCAGTGGCCTGACAGGACTGAGACAAGTCTTGCCCTATTACTGGTGTGTCACAGTCAGTTCCATTACCAAGTGGATGCAGTTAGGTGCCTGACAGGACTGAGACCAGTCTTTCCCTATAACCGGTGTGTCACAGTCAGTTCCATTACCAAGTGTACACAGTTCAGTGCCCTGAAAGGACGGAGACCTGTCTTTCCCTATAAATGGAGTGTCACAGTCAGTTCCACTATGAAGTGGATGCAGTTCTGTGCCCTGCTAGGACTGATATGGGAGGAAGTGCCACAATAGTATCCTGGCTGGCGGGTGCCAAAAAGTTCACAAAAACAAGCGGTGAGGTAACCTTGGCAAAAACAGTAGAAGGCCACGCTACTCCGAAGTAGTAAAATCCAATAGTTTAATAGAAACTGTACCACAATCCAAAGACAGAACAGTATCGTGAAACGCTAAAACATGCGTTTTTCGTTCAGGTCCCTGCCTGAACTTCATCAGACTTACGGCAATGCTGCAAACAGTCTCACCTTAAATACTCTTCTTCCTTAGGAATAAATTTAAAAACACAGTACATCATTTAAAAGGTAGTACATCATTTAAAAAGTACGGCAAACACTCAATATCCAACCTTGAATGTATATAGAACTGAACAGATACTACATACAAAGACAAAAAAGCAAAAGAATTGTGTAGTGCATTAATAATGTAAAAAATATATATATAATGTTTAAAATAAATTAAAGAATAATTAAAAATGAAATGTCGTATGTAGGTTGATTAATGGTGTTTCATGCTTAACAGTTTCAGTTGTTGATGACCTTATAACGAAAAATATAGTTCAAACTAACAATGCCTACCTGACCTGTAATTATACAAAACATGTATATATAAGAAAGTTGTATATGATAATTACAAGAATTAGTATATTACATATGTACATTTAAATTATTAATTATGACATTTGATAAAAATGTTTAGTAAGAATTTAGACAAATCAATACCTAAATACAAGTATGAATGTGGTAAGCTATTAAAGTAAATCACCCAACTACACCATATTCAAAAATTGTACAATTCCAATGGGGTATTGAGGAAAATTACAATAAAGTGTTACAAGAAAGTACTACAAAAGGATACTGCATAAAAATGTGATGGTAAATAACTAGGATTGCAGTAATGGAGACCATCAAAATAGTTATGTTAGCAGGGCATATACCTATCTAAATAAACTGTTCAATTTAAGAATACAAATGATTGAACAGTATTCATTAAGGCCAGGTTCTCTATGTGCTGCTAAACGTAACTGCCAACATAACTCTTTCTTTTCTAATTGTAACCTAAGTAAATTTTCATTGGGCAAATTGGTATTTGTAGGGCATACTTGATCGATGACCATGAAGTCAAAGCTGTGGTCCACATTAGTGCCACAATGTTTTGCAAGGGCATTTTCATCCTTTCTGTTATTAATCGCATAACCATGCTCATATACCCTATCCCTCAGACGTCTGTCAGTCTTCCCTATGTAAAACGCGGGGCATTGTTTGCACTGTGCTAGATAAACTACACGCCTACTGTTACAGTTGAAACGTTTCCAAATTCTGAAAGTATGTGAACCCATTGAAAATGAATCTGCTGTATTAATGAAAGCACACTGCCTACATGCCCCACATTTTGAAGTGCCTCCCTTAGTCCTTGTTACTAAGGGCTTCCTTTCGAGCAATTCTTTCATGTTGTTGCCCCTCTTAAAGGTAATGGTAGGTTCAACCCCAACTAATTTAGTGACATCTTTCTCTAAAGAAAGACAAAACCAGTATTTCTTAACTACTTTAGAAATCTCAATAGCCTCAGGGCAATAGACAAAGGTAAATGAGTTAACATAATTTTTCCGTCTCCCCAGTGATCCAACTACAGCAAGTTCAGGACTGTTGGTACTGGTCAAACTGCTACTCAACAGTTCCTCATTGTTTTGTTCAGTTTGTAAATCTAACTTGTTCTGAATACCCAGGATTGCTGTGTAGACCCCATGCTCTCTTTTCAGCGTGACCTCCCCAAAGATGTTGTCCAGAAATGAACTTGGGTAACCTCTGTGTCTAAACATATGGTATAGATTGTCACACTCTCTAGTAAAGTCTTCTGCAAGGGTGGTCATTCTTGCTAGTCTTACCAATTGGCCTTTCACTACTGATTTCTTTTGGTAGTGAGGATGGGAGCTTAAGAAGTGTAAGTAGGTGTTTGAAAAGGTGCTCTTCCTATATATCTGGGACGTATACTGGTTCTGCCTTTTACTTATAATAGTATCCAGAAAACAGATGTCATTGGTTTTAAAATTCATGGTAAATTTCAGAAAGCCAGTAGTGGAGTTGAAGAAGTCAACCAAATCCCTTGCATCTGCCTCGTCTCCTTTCAGGAGAATAAAGATGTCATCCAGGTATCTTTTGTACAAGCAAATACTAGATGACCAACTACTGCTGAAAAGGTATGAGGTCTCCCAGTGGGCCATCACCAAATTGGCGAAGCTGGCACCCACTGGTGACCCCATAGCAACTCCAATTTTTTGCAAGAACAACTTGTCTCCAAATGAGACAAAGTTGTTTTTTAAAATGATGTCTAACAATTGTTCGACCAAGTTGCATTGGTCACTGGAAGCCCCTCTTGACCCTATGAACTCGACTACCCATTCAATTCCCAAATCCTGGGGGATACTGGAATAGAGGTCACATACATCGACCGTTAAAAAGTTCAAAGAACAGTCAAAAGTCACGTCCCGTAAACTTTCCAGAAATGACCAAGAATCTTTGAGAATTTGGTCCTCTCCCTCCACAAATCTTTTGAGGATTGAGTCAACTAGCTTCGCAGCAGGATAAGTTATTGACTGACGGGCGTCAACAAGCGTGCGAAAGGGTGGGTTCTCCAAACTTTTATGAAGTTTGGGAATCCCAAAAATTTTGGGGATCCTAGGGGCAAGCATGGTTAAGTATTGACTTTGTTCACCTGTTATTAACCTGTCAATAAACAGGTCATTTAAATGTGACTTAATGTGCTGATGGGCTTGGTTAAGCTGATTCCTGCTGACCATTTCATAGGTGTCCCTTTCCATTAATGTAAACATGATGTTCATATAATCAATGTTGTAAACTATTGCAAGTCCACCCCCCTTGTCCGGTTTCATCAATCTCACCGGTAATTTCCTAAATGTAGTCAACAATTCCTGTTCATCTTTGGAAATATTAAATTGGTGAGTATTCTTTATTCGGGAAGTTATTTCCCTGAATTCTAACTCACAAAGGTGTTCAAAAAGGTGAAGTGAGTTGTTGAGGGGTGGATTAAAACTACTAGGGACACGCAATGGGTCAACTAGGAAGCTAGAGTCAGAGTTATTAAACATCATGTTGAGGTTGAGCTTCCTAATGAACATTTTAAAATCCAGTAATAAATCTACAATGTTACAAGCCTGTGAAGGCACAAACGTAAGTCCTTTTGCAAACAGTTCAATGAGTTCGCTGTCAACATGACACTCTGTGTAATTATAAATTTTAAAGTCAGCATCCTTATTAGTCACTGTCTCAAATAGGGTCAGTCCCACTGTTGGTTGGTGCTCCGGGTGTTGTAACGTCTCACTGGAGCCACTGGTCGTTTCTGTTTCCAGCTCGACCCCCTCCCTTCTGTAGTTTTTTTGTTGTTGGTTTGGGATAACCCAGTCGTCATCTTCAAACACGTCTGATGTTGGATCGTGTTCAATTAACACCCCTGTCCCCATAGCATGTTCTTCATTGGTAGAAAAGTCGTCAGTATTGGGACCGGGCCTATTGTTGTTCTGTCGGTTGTTACCTGGTCTGGTCCGAAATCCTGCCGGTTGGTTACGTTGGTTACTTTGTTTTACAAAGGTGTGGTTACGTTGTCCAAGTCGAGGGTGGGCATTACTCGGGTTTGGGAACGCTGACCCCTCATCATAGGCTTTCAAGTCCCTATTAAGTTTTTTAATTTTTGTCATCTTTAGTTTAGTCAGTTGTTGGGCAATACTAGATAGAGTACGATTGTACTCGAACTCATATCTCTGGAAGTCCAAGTCGCCCTTTATTTCCCTTTCAAGTACTGCAGTTTCATTTGTCATACTGTCAAGTTCAATTGAATAATGTTTGACCATACACTTTAAAATAGCTAGCCCATAGTTGTTAAACAGGCCAATCAACTCATTATAGAAGTCAGAACCAAGTTCTAAACCGTTTGGGTATACAAACAGTCTCAAGCCCTTAGGCACTATTTTTTCTTTTAAGCACTTGTTAAGGTAATTGATTTCTAGTTGCTTTTTCTTGATTCTATAAAGTTTGTTGTCAAATATTTTTAACTTTTCAGTCAAGGAAATGTCACTTACTGTACCATTCTGTTCCTGGGCTACATTATTCAGATTTTCCATATCAAGCTCATCGCATAACCAGTTCCGCGGGTCAAAATTAGTGCTATGCCTTCCTTCGGGTCTTGAAATATTTCCCCTATTGGTACCACGGGTTTGCATTCAAATTTGAGAATTAGAACTGCCCTGGTTCAAGACTGGACTCCGTACGGAGTTCAAAGTGGTGTTCTGTCCTTGCTGGCCAAGTAAGGAAACACTCTCCACCTTTTCAGATAGACGATCCAAACGAGTGTTAATGAGATCCAAAAGCTGGGTAAGGTTACCCTGGGAAAGGTCTTCCCCTTCTTGTCCGCTCGCCATCCTCGATACGTAGACACCAACTCCTAAGACAAACTAAGAACTGAGGAAAGGATTTAAACAGCAAAACAAACCACAAAGATGGGAGGAAGTGCCACAATAGTATCCTGGCTGGCGGGTGCCAAAAAGTTCACAAAAACAAGCGGTGAGGTAACCTTGGCAAAAACAGTAGAAGGCCACGCTACTCCGAAGTAGTAAAATCCAATAGTTTAATAGAAACTGTACCACAATCCAAAGACAGAACAGTATCGTGAAACGCTAAAACATGCGTTTTTCGTTCAGGTCCCTGCCTGAACTTCATCAGACTTACGGCAATGCTGCAAACAGTCTCACCTTAAATACTCTTCTTCCTTAGGAATAAATTTAAACACAGTACATCATTTAAAAGGTAGTACATCATTTAAAAGTACGGCAAACACTCAATATCCAACCTTGAATGTATATAGAACTGAACAGATACTACATACAAAGACAAAAAAGCAAAAGAATTGTGTAATGCATTAATAATGTAAAAAATATATATATAAATAATGTTTAAAATAAATTAAAGAATTATTAAAAATGAAAAGTCGTATGTAGGTTCATTAATGGTGTTTCATGCTTAACAGTTTCAGTTAATGACCTTATAACAAAAAATATATATAGTTCAGACTAACAATGCCTACCTGACCTGTAATTATACAAAACATGTATATATAAGAAAATTGTATATGATAATTACAAGAATTAGTATATTACATATGTACATTTAAATTATTAATTTTAAATTTGATAAAAATGTTTAGTAAGAATTTAGACAAATCAATACCTAAATACAAGTATGAATGTGGTAAGCTATTAAAGTAAATCACCCAAATACACCATATTCAAAAATTGTACAATTCCAATGGGGTATTGAGGAAAATTAAAATAAAGTGTTACAAGAAAGTACTACAAAAGGATACTGCATAAAAATGTGATGGTAAATAACTAGGATTGCAGTAATGGAGACCATCAAAATAATTATGTTAACAGGACATATACCTATCTAAATAAGCTGTTCAATTTAAGAATACAAATGATTGAACAGTATTCATTAAGGCCAGGTTCTCTATGTGCTGCTAAACGAACGTTAACATGTCCTTTCTTTCAATTGTAACCTAAGTAAATTTTCATTAAGCAATTCTCATTGGGCAACCATTTGTAGGGCATATGATCGATGACCATGAATAAAGGTGTGGTCCACATTATGCCAATAATGTTTTTAAGCAAGGGCATTTTCATCCTGTTATTAACGACAACCATGCTCATATACCCTTCCCTCAGACGCCTGTCAGTCTTCCCAGCGTAAAACGCTGTAAATAGCACCGTGCCTAAAGTTAGATAACTACACGCCTACTGTCAGTTGAAACGCTTTCCAAATTCTGAAAGTATGAACCCATTGAAAATGAATCTGCTGCATTAATGAAAGAACACTGCCTACATGCCCCACATTTTGAAGTGCCTCCTTCCTTGTTACCAAGGGCTTCCCTTCGAGCAATTTTCATGTTGCCCTCTAAAGGTAGTAACGGTAGGTTCAACCCACCTTTAGTGACATCTTTCTAAAGAAAGAAAACCAGTATTTCTTAACTACTTTAGAAATCTCAATAGCCCCAGGGCAATAGACAAAGGTAAATGAGTTAACATAATTTTTCCGCTCCCCAGAAAGTGATCCAATTACAGCAAGTTCAGGATCGTTATACTGTCAACTGTTACTCAACAGTTCCTCATTGTTGTTCAGTTTAAATCAACTTGCCTGAATACCCAGGATTGCTGTAGACCACGCTCTTTCTTCTTTCAGCGTGACCTCCCGGGGTAAAGATGTGTTGTCCAGAAATGAACTGCACCTCTGTGTTCAAACATGGTATAGATATCACACTCTAGTAAAGTCTCTGCAAGGTGGTCATTCTGCTGAATTTCAATTAATTGGCCTTTCACTAAGCGAACCACGTTCATGGGTGGTCATTCTTGCTAGTCTCTGACTACCACCACTGATTTCTGGTAGTGAGGATGATTTAGCAGTAAGTAAGTAGGTGTTTGAAAAGGTGCTCTTCCTATATATCTGGACGATACTGTCTCTGCCTTTTACTTATAATATCCAGAAAACAGATGTCATTGGTTTTAAAATTACGGTAAATTTCAGAAAGTAGTGGAGTTGAAGAAGTCAACCAACTTTGTGCATCTGCCCTTGCCTCTTTCAGGAGAATAAAGATGTCATCCAGGTATCTTACGGGTTAACAGCAAAATACGATGACCAACTACTGCTGAAAAGGTATGAGGTCTCAGTGGGCCATAACCAACTGGTGGCTGGCACCCACCGGTGACCCCAGTGCATAGCAACTCAATTTTTTGCGAACAACTGTCTCCAAATGAGACAAAGTTGTTTTTAAATGATGCCCAACAATTGTTCGACTGTTGCATTGGTCACTGGAAGCCTCTGACCCTATGAACTGATTACCCATTCAATTCCAAATCCTGGGGATACTGGAATAGAGGTCACATATATATCATCACTCCAAGCAAAAATAAAGAACAAACAAAGTCACGCCCCATAAACTTTCCAGAAATGACCAAGAATCTTTGAGAATTTGTCCTCCACAAATCTTTTGAGGACTGAGTCAAGTTTCTCAAGTCAGGATAAGTTATGGACAGCACATTGACTGCTGCATGAAGGGTGGGTTCTCCAAACTTTATGAAGTTTGGGAATCCCAGCTTGGGGATCATTGTTATATTGACTTTGTTCACCTGTTATTAACCTGTCAATAAACAGGTCATTTAAATGTGACTATCGTGCTGATGGGTTGTTGTTGATTCCTGCTGACCATTATAGGTGTCCTTTCATTAATGCAAACACATGATGTTCATATAATCAATGTTGTAAACTATTGCAAGTCCACCCCTTGTCCGTTTCATCACTCACCGTACTTTCTAAATGTAGTCAATAATTAAGTTCATCTTTGAAATATTAAATTATGAGTATTCTTATTCGAAGTTATTTCCGAATTTAACTCACAAAGGTGTTCAAAAGGTGAAGTGAGTTGTTGAGGTGGATTAAACTACTAGGACACGAATGGGTCAACTAGGCAGAGTCAGAGTTATTAAACATCATGTTGAGGTTGAGCTCTAATGAACATTTTAAAATCCAGTAATAAATCTACAATGTTACAAGCCTGTGAAGGCACAAACGTAGTCCTTTTGCAAACAGTTCATCGAGTTCACTGTCAACATGACACTCTGTAATTATAAATTTTAAAAGTCAGCATCCTTATTAGTCACTGTCTCAGCCAGGGGGCCAGGGTCAGTCCCACTGTTGGTTGGTGCCCGGTGTTGTAACGGCCCTCACTGGAGCCACTGGTCGCTTCTGCTTCCAGCTCGAATTCTCCCCCTTCTGTAGTTTTTTTTGTTGTTGGTTTGGGATAACCTAGTCAGCCATCTTCTCAAACACGTCTCGATGTTGGATCGTGGCTCAATTAATTCACCCTGTCCCCATAGCATGTTCTTCATTGGTAGAAAAGTCGCCAGTATTAAATCCGGCCTAATTGTTGTTTCTGTTCGGGTTGTTACCTGTCTGGTCCGTTCATCCTGGAATCCTGCCGGGTTGGTTTTGGTTACTTTTGTTTTACAAAGGTGTGGTTTACGCTTGTCCAAGCTCTAGAGGTATTACCTCGGGTTTGGGAACGCTGACCTCATCATAGGCTTCTCAAGTCCCTTGGTTAAGTTTTTTAATTTTTGTCATCTTTAGTTTAGTCAGTTGTTAAGCATTATCTAGATAGGAGTACGATGCATTGTACTGAACCTCATATTCTCTGAAGTCCAAGTCGCCTCTTTATTTCCTTTCAAGTACTGGCAGTTTCATTTGTCATACTGTCAAGTTCAATCTGAATAATGGGCTGACCATAACACTTCTAAAAATCAGCTGCGCCCATACAGCTGTTAAACAGGCCAATCAACTCATTATAGAAGTCAGAACCAAGTTCTATACCGTTTGGGTATACAAACAGTCTCAAATTTCATAATTAATAATTTAAATGTACATATGTAATATACTAATTCTTGTAATTATCATATACAACTTTCTTATATATACATGTTTTGTATAATTACAGGTCAGGTAGGCATTGTTAGTCTGAACTATATATACTTTTGTTATAAGGTCACAAAAAACTGTTACATGAAACACTCATTAATTTAAATCCTACATAATTACATTTCCCATTTTAATAATTATTCTTTTAATTTATTTTAAACATTATATATATATTTTACATTATTAATGCACTAAGCCACAATTCTTTGCTTTTTTGTCTTTGTATGCAGTATTCCAACTAGTTCTATACATACATTCAAGGTTGATATTGAGTGTTTGGCCGCATTTTTTCAAATGATGTACTACCTTTCAAATGATGTACTTGTGTTTTTAAATTCTATTCCTAAGGAAGAAGAGTATTGCTAAGGTGAGACTGTTTTGCAGCATTGCCGTCAGAAGTCTGATGAAGTTCAGGTATGGGACCTTGAACTAAAAACGCATGTTTTAGCCAGCTTTCACTTCCATACTGTTCTGTTCTTTGACACTTTGTGGTACAGTTTCTTATTAAACTATTGGATTTTACTTACTGAGTAGCGGGCTCACTGTTTTTGCCAAGGTTACCTCACCGCTTGTTTTTGTGAACTTTTGGCACCCGCCAGCCAGGATACTATTGTGGCACTTCCTCCCATCTTGTGGTTTGTTTTGCTGTTTAAATCCTTTCCTCAGTTCTTAGTTTGTCTTAGGAGTTGGTGTCTCACGATCGAGGATGGCAGCTTTTGACAAGAAGGACGTTAGCGGGAAGACCCTTTCCCAGGGTAACCTTACTCCAGCTTTTGGATCTCATTAACACTCGCTTGGATCGCCTATCTGAAAAGGTGGAGAGCAGCCTTCACTTGGCCAGCAAGGACAGAACACTCACTTTGAACTCCTCAAGACGGAGTCCAGCGTCTTGAATCCAGGGCAGTTCTAATTCTCAAATTAGAACGAAAACCCGGGTGGTACCAATAGGGATTTCGAAGATCCAAGGAAGTTGCATAGCACTAATTTGACCCGCTGAACTGGTTGGCGCGATACGCTTGATATGGAAAATCTGGAATAATGCAGCCCGAGTCTGTGAAACAGAATGGTACAGGTAAGTGACATTTCCTTGACTGAAAAGAAAATATTTGACAAACAAACCTTTTATAGAATCCAAGAAAAGCAACTAGAAAATCAATTACCTTTAACAAGTGCTTAAAAGAAAAGAATAGTTGAGACTGTTTGTATACCCAAACAGTTTAGAACTTGGTTCCTGACTTCTATATAATGAGTTGATTGGTCCCCGTTTAACAACTATGGGCTAGTTTTAAAGTGTATGGTCAAACATTATCAACTGAACTTGACAGTATGACAAAATGAAAAACTGCAGTACGGAAATGGCGCGCTTACTCTTGGACTTCAGGAGATATGAGTTCGAGTACAATCGACATTCTCCATCTAGTATTGCCCAACAACTCGACTAAACTAAAGATGACAAAATTAAAACTTAATAGGGGATCTCTGAAAGCCTACGATGAGGGGTCAGCGCCTCCAAAACCCGAAAGTAACGCTGCCCACTCTCGATTTGGACCAACGTAACCACACCTTTTGTAAAATGAAAAGTAAATCCAACGTGAATTCAAATCGGCAGGATTGACCAGACCAGGTAACAACTCTATTAGAACAACAATAGGCCCGGTCCCAATACTCAATAATTTTTCTAGTACTAATGAAGAATGTCATGCTCAGGTAAGCATGAACACGATCCAACATCAGACGAGTTTGAAGATGACTACTGGATTTTAATTGCTATCCCAAACCAACAACAACAAAAACCACAGAAGGGAGGGGAATAGCTGGAAACAGAAACTAATTCAGGTGGTCTCCAGTGAGACGTTATAACACCCGAGCACCAACCAACACTGACTGACCCTATTTGAGACAGTGATCAATAAGGATGCTGATCTTTAAAAATTTATAATTACACAGAGTGTCATGTTGACAGCTTAACTCATTGAACTGAAGTTTGCAAAAGGACTTACGCTTGTGCCTCTCACAGGCTTCTTTCTGCTGCGTTTGTGTAACATTGTAGATTTTATTACTGATTTTAAAATGTTCATTAGGAAGCTCAACCCTCAACACATGATGTTTACTAACTCTGACTCTCTAGCTTCCTATTGACGACCATTATGTGTCCCTTAGTAGTTTTTAATCCACCCCTCAACAACTCACTTCACCTTTTTTGAACACCTTTGTGAGTTAGAATTCAGGGAAATAACTTCTCCGAATAAAGAATACTCACCAATTTAATATTTCCAAAGATGAACAGGAATTGTTGACTACATTTAGGAAATTACCAGTGAGATTGATGAAACCGACAAGTGGACTTGCAATAGTTTACAACATTGATTATATGAACATCATGTTTGCACAATTAGGACACTCTATGAAATGGTCAGCAGTGAACTCAGCTTAACCAAGCCCATCTGGAAGCACATTAAGTCACATTTAAAATGACCTTGTTTATTATTGGACAGGTGGGTTAATAACAGAGGTGAACAAAGTCACTCCCTAACCATGCTTGGCCCCTGGATCCCTAAAATTTTTGGGATTCCCAAACTTCATAAAAGTTTGGAGAACCCAATCTTTCATGCACGCTTTGTTGACACTCCACAGTCACAAATAATAACTTATCCCATGCTGCTAAGTTAGTTGACTCAATCCCTCAAAAGATTTGTGGAGGAGAGACCTTCAAATTCTCCCAAAGATTCTGGTCATTTCTGGAAAGTTTACGGGACGTGAATCTTTTGACTGTTCTTGAACTTTTTAACGGTCGATGTATGTGACTCCTCTATTCCAGTATCCCCCAGGATTTGGGAATTGAATGGGTAGTCGAGTTCATAGGGGTCAAGAGGGGGGCTCTAGTGACCAATGCAGTAAACTTGGTCGCAACAATTGTGTGCCAGATTATCATTTTAAAAAAAACTGTCTCATTTGGAGACAAGTTGTTCTTGCAAAAAATTGAGTTATGGGGTCACCAGTGTTGCCAGTCTGCCAATTTGGTGATGGCCCACTGGGGAGACCTCATACCAGTAGTTGGTCATTCTAGCATTTGCTTGTACAAAAAAGATACCTGGATGACATCTTTTATTCTCCTGAAAGGAGACGAGGGCAGATGGATTTGGTTGACTTCTTTCAACTCCCACTACATTGGCTTTCTGAAATTTACCATGAATTTTAAAACCAATGACATCTGAAGCTTCTGATACTATTATAAGTAAAAGCAAGTGAACCAGCATACGGCCCCAGATATATATATGGGAAGAGCACCAAACACCTACATTACACTACCTCTTAAGTTCCCCATCCTCACTGCTACCAAAAGAAATGTGTAGTGAAATAATTGGTAAGACTAGGCAAGAATGGACTCCACCCTTGCAGAAAGACCTTTTACTAGAGAGTGTGACAATCTATACCATATTATGTTTAGACACAGAGGTTACCCAAGTTCATTTCTGACAACATCTTTGGGGAGGAGAGAGCGCGGTTGGGTCTACACAGCAATCCTGGGTGGTATTCAGAACAAGTTAGATTGAAATGAACAAACAATGAGGAAACTGTTGAGTAGCAGTTTGACCAGGCACCATTCAAACAGTCCTGAACTTGCTGTAGACTATTGGATCACTGAAGAGACCCAGAAAGGAAGCCCTTAGTAACAAGGCGACTAATGGGAGTGCACTTAGAAAATGGGCAGTGTAGCTTTCATTTCATACAGCAGATTCATTTTCAATGGGTTCACTATACTTTGTGAATAAACGCTTCAACTGTGGCCAGTAGGCTGGTAGTTTTATCCAGCAGCAGCAAAACAATGCCCCATGCTTTTTATTATATAGTGGGAAGACCAGACGCCTGAGGGATAGGGTGGCATATGAGCATGGTTACACATGAAAGGATGAAAATGCGTTCTTGTTCTAATGTGGGACCAAGGAAGCCGCTTTGACTTCATGGTCAATAATGTGATCATAGATGCCCTCCCATAAATAATTAAATACCTAATTTGCCCAACCTAGTTCCAATGAAAAATTTACTTATAGGTTACAATTAGGAAAAGAAAGAGTTATGTTGGCAGTCATGCTTTAGCAAGCAATATGAGAACCTGGCTCTTAATTTAACACTGTTCAACTCATTTGTATCTCCCAAACTGAACAGTTTGACATAGGTATATGCCCTGCTAACATAACTATTTTGATGGTCCTCCATTACTGCAATCCTAGTTATTTACCACATCACATTTTTTATGCAGCATCCTTTTGTAGGTACTTTCTTGTAAACACTTTATTGTAATTTTCCCTCAATAATTTCATTGGAATTGTACAATTTTGGAATATGGTGTAGTTATTAAGTGATTTTACTTTAATAGCTTAGCCACATCTTCATACTCTTGTGGCTTAGGTATTGATTTTATTCAAATTCCTTTTACTTAAACATTTTTTATCAAATTTCACACAATTTAAACCTGGTACATACATGTACATATACCACCTTCTGTAATTATCATATACAACTTTCTTTATATATACATGCCTTTGTATAATTACAGGTCAGGTGAAAGTACTGTTAGTCTGAACTATATATTTCTTGTTATAAGGTCATTAACAACTGAAACTGTTAAGCATGAAAGTACCATTAATGAACCTACATACCACATTTCATTTTTAATTATTCTTAATTTATTTTGAAACATTATATATATATTTTTTACATTATTAATGCACTACACAATTCTTTCGCTTTTTTGTCTTTGTATGTAGTATCTGTTCAGTTCTATATACATTCAAGGTTGATATTGGAGTGTTCTGCTCTGTATTCTTTTAAATGATGTACTACCTTTTAAAATGATGTACTGTGTTTTTAAATTTATTCCTAAAGGAAGAAGAGTGGCATTTAAGGTGAGACTGTTTTGCAGCATTGCCAGAAGTCTGATGAAGTTCAGGCAGGGGACCTGAAACGAAAAAAACGATGTTTTAGCCGCTTCACGAGCACTGTTCTGTCTTTGGATTGTAAGTACAGTTTCTATTAAACTATTGGATTTTACTACTGAGTAGCGTGGCCTTCTAACAGTTTTCTTTTGCCATACCTCACCGCTTGTTTTAATTGAAGTTCCCAGCCATTGTGATACTATTGTGGCACTTCCTCCCATCTTTGTGGTTTTGTTTTGCTTGTTTAAATCCTTTCCTCAGCCCTTATAGGACTGAAGAGACCGTCTTTCCATATAATCAATGTGTCACTGTCAGTTCCATTATCAAGCGCAGATGCATTTCAGCAGCCCTCGACTGGAGTGAGACCAGTCTTGTCCTATAAATAGGCGTGCAGTCAGTTCCATTACCAGACATGGATCTAGTTCCAGTGCCGTGGGAAAGGACGGATGACCAGTCTTGCTCTTATAACTGGTGTGTGGCCGTACAGTCAGTTCCATTACCAAGTGGATGCAAGTTCACCGTCTGAACTGGTGAGACCACCTTGCCCTATAACTGGTGTGTCACAGTCTGTTCCATTACAAAGTGTGCTTGAGTCTTCAGTGCCCTGACAGGACTGAGATCAATCTTGCCTTATAACTGGTGTGTCACAGACAGTTCCATTACCAAGTGTATGCAGTTCAGTGCTCTGATAAGACTGAGACCACTTTTGCCCAAAAGTAGTGTGTCACAGTCAGTTCCATTACCAGGTGTAAGCAGTTCAGTGCCCTAACATGACTGAGGCCAGTCTTGCCCTATAACTGGTGTGTCACATCAAGATTCATTAGCAAATGTATGCAGTTCTAAAGTGCTCCTGACAGGACAGAGCACCAGTCTTGCCTCATATAACCGGTGTGCCAGAGTCAGTTCCATTACCAAGTGGATGCAGTTCAGTGCCTGATAGGACTGAGATCTGTCTTTCCCAATAACTGGTGCGTTACAGTCAGTTCCTTTACCATGTGTACGCAGTTCAGTGCTTTGACAGGGCTGAGACCAGTCTTGCCCAATTACTGGTGTGTCACAGTCAGTTCCATTACCAATTGGATGTGCAAAGTCTCAGTGCACTGGACAGTGACTGAGGCCAGTCTTGCTCTCATTAAACTATTGGATTTTACTACTTCGGAGTAGCGTGGCCTTCTACTGTTTTTGCCAAGGTTACCTCACCGCTTGTTTTTGTGAACTTTTTGGCACCCGCCAGCCAGGATACTATTGTGGCACTTCCTCCCATCTTTGTGGTTTGTTTTGCTGTTTAAATCCTTTCCTCAGTTCTTAGTTTGTCTTAGGAGTTGGTGTCTACGTATCGAGGATGGCGAGCGGACAAGAAGGGGAAGACCTTTCCCAGGGTAACCTTACCCAGCTTTTGGATCTCATTAACACTCGTTTGGATCGTCTATCTGAAAAGGTGGAGAGTGTTTCCTTACTTGGCCAGCAAGGACAGAACACCACTTTGAACTCCGTACGGAGTCCAGTCTTGAACCAGGGCAGTTCTAATTCTCAAATTTGAATGCAAACCCGTGGTACCAATAGGGGAAATATTTCAAGACCCGAAGGAAGGCATAGCACTAATTTTGACCCGCGGAACTGGTTATGCGATGAGCTTGATATGGAAAATCTGAATAATGTAGCCCAGGAACAGAATGGTACAGTAAGTGACATTTCCTTGACTGAAAAGTTAAAAATATTTGACAACAAACTTTATAGAATCAAGAAAAAGCAACTAGAAATCAATTACGGTCACAAGTGCGTAAAAGAAAAATAGTGCCTAAGGGCTTGAGACTGTTTGTATACCCAAACGGTTTAGAACTTGGTTCTGACTTCTATAATGAGTTGATTGGCCTGTTTAACAACTATGGGCTAGCTATTTTAAAGTGTATGGTCAAACATTATTCAATTGAACTTGACAGTATGACAAATGAAACTGCAGTACTTGAAAGGGAAATAAAGGGCGACTTGGACTTCCAGAGATATGAGTTCGAGTACAATCGCATTTCTATCTAGTATTGCCCAACAACTGACTAAACTAAAGATGACAAAAATTAAAAAACTTAATAGGGACTTGAAAGCCTATGATGAGGGGTCAGCGTTCCCAAACCCGAGTAATGCCCACCCTCGACTTGGACAACGTAACCACACCTTTGTAAAACAAAGTAACCAACGTAACCAACCGGCAGGATTTCGGACCAGACCAGGTAACAACCGACAGAACAACAATAGGCCCGGTCCCAATACTGACGACTTTTCTACCAATGAAGAACATGCTATGGGGACAGGGGTGTTAATTGAACACGATCCAACATCAGACGTGTTTGAAGATGACGACTGGGTTATCCCAAACCAACAACAAAAAAACTACAGAAGGGGGAGGGGGTCGAGCTGGAAACAGAAACGACCAGTGGCTCCAGTGAGACGTTACAACACCCGGAGCACCAACCAACAGTGGGACTGACCCTATTTGAGACAGTGACTAATAAGGATGCTGACTTTAAAATTTATAATTACACAGAGTGTCATGTTGACAGCGAACTCATTGAACTGTTTGCAAAAGGACTTACGCTTTGTGCCTTCACAGGCTTGTAACATTGTAGATTTATTACTGGATTTTAAAATGTTCATTAGAAGCTCAACCTCAACATGATGTTTAATAACTCTGACTCTAGCTTCCTAGTTGACCCATTGCGTGTCCCTAGTAGTTTTAATCCACCCTCAACAACTCACTTCACCTTTTGAACACCTTTGTGAGTTAGAATTCAGGGAAATAACTTCGAATAAAGAATACCACCAATTTAATATTTCCAAAGATGAACAGGAATTGTTGACTACATTTAGGAAATTACCGGTGAGATTGATGAAACCGGACAAGGGGGGTGGACTTGCAATAGTTTACAACATTGATTATATGAACATCATGTTTACATTAATGGAAAGGGACACCTATGAAATGGTCAGCAGGAATCAGCTTAACCAAGCCCATCAGCACATTAAGTCACATTTAAATGACCTGTTTATTGACAGGTTAATAACAGGTGAACAAAGTCAATACTTAACCATGCTTGCCCCTAGGATCCCCAAAATTTTTGGGATTCCCAAACTTCATAAAAGTTTGAGAACCCACCCTTTCAAGACGCTTGTTGACACCCGTCAGTCAATAACTTATCCTGCTGCGAAGCTAGTTGACTCAATCCTCAAAAGATTTGTGGAGGGAGAGGACCAAATTCTCAAAGATTCTTGGTCATTTCTGGAAAGTTTACGGACGTGACTTTTGACTGTACTTTGAACTTTTTAACGGTCGATGTATGTGACCTCTATTCCAGTATCCCCCAGGATTTGGGAATTGAATGGGTAGTCGAGTTCATAGGGTCAAGAGGCGCTTCCAGCGACCAATGCAACTTCGTCGAACAATTGTTAGACATCATTTTAAAACAACTTTGTCTCATTTGGAGACAAGTTGTTCTTGCAAAAATTGGAGTTGCTATGGGGTCACCAGTGGGTGCCAGCCAATTTGGTGATGGCCCACTGGGAGACCTCATACCTTTCAGCAGTAGTTGGTCATCTAGTATTTGCTTGTACAAAAGATACCTGGATGACATCTTTATTCTCCTGAAAGGAGACGAGGCAGATGCAAGGGATTTGGTTGACTTCTTCAACTCCACTACTGGCTTTCTGAAATTTACCATGAATTTTAAAACCAATGACATCTGTTTTCTGGATACTATTATAAGTAAAAGGCAGAACCAGTATACGTCCCAGATATATAGGAAGAGCACCTTTTCAAACACCTACTTACACTTCTTAAGCTCCCATCCTCACTACCAAAAGAAATCAGTAGTGAAAGGCCAATTGGTAAGACTAGCAAGAATGACCACCCTTGCAGAAGACTTTACTAGAGAGTGTGACAATCTATACCATATGTTTAGACACAGAGGTTACCCAAGTTCATTTCTGGACAACATCTTTGGGGAGGTCACGCTGAAAAGAGAGCGTGGGGTCTACACAGCAATCCTGGGTATTCAGAACAAGTTAGATTTACAAACTGAACAAAACAATGAGGAACTGTTGAGTAGCAGTTTGACCAGTACCAACAGTCCTGAACTTGCTGTAGTTGGATCACTGGGGAGACGGAAAAATTATGTTAACTCATTTACCTTTGTCTATTGCCCTGAGGCTATTGAGATTTCTAAAGTAGTTAAGAAATACTGGTTTTGTCTTTCTTTAGAGAAAGATGTCACTAAATTAGTTGGGGTTGAACCTACCATTACCTTTAAGAGGGGCAACAACATGAAAGAATTGCTCGAAAGGAAGCCCTTAGTAACAAGGACTAAGGGAGGCACTTCAAAATGTGGGGCATGTAGGCAGTGTGCTTTCATTAATACAGCAGATTCATTTTCAATGGGTTCACATACTTTCAGAATTTGGAAACGTTTCAACTGTAACAGTAGGCGTGTAGTTTATCTAGCACAGTGCAAACAATGCCCCGCGTTTTACATAGGGAAGACTGACAGACGTCTGAGGGATAGGGTATATGAGCATGGTTATGCGATTAATAACAGAAAGGATGAAAATGCCCTTGCAAAACATTGTGGCACTAATGTGGACCACAGCTTTGACTTCATGGTCATCGATCAAGTATGCCCTACAAATACCAATTTGCCCAATGAAAATTTACTTAGGTTACAATTAGAAAAGAAAGAGTTATGTTGGCAGTTACGTTTAGCAGCACATAGAGAACCTGGCCTTAATGAATACTGTTCAATCATTTGTATTCTTAAATTGAACAGTTTATTTAGATAGGTATATGCCCTGCTAACATAACTATTTTGATGGTCTCCATTACTGCAATCCTAGTTATTTACCATCACATTTTTATGCAGTATCCTTTTGTAGTACTTTCTTGTAACACTTTATTGTAATTTTCCTCAATACCCCATTGGAATTGTACAATTTTTGAATATGGTGTAGTTGGGTGATTTACTTTAATAGCTTACCACATTCATACTTGTATTTAGGTATTGATTTGTCTAAATTCTTACTAAACATTTTTATCAAATTTCATAATTAATAATTTAAATGTACATATGTAATATACTAATTCTTGTAATTATCATATACAACTTTCTTATATATACATGTTTTGTATAATTACAGGTCAGGTAGGCATTGTTAGTCTGAACTATATATATTTTTTGTTATAAGGTCATTAACAACTGAAACTGTTAAGCATGAAACACCATTAATGAACCTACATACGACATTTCATTTTTAATTATTCTTTAATTTATTTTAAACATTATATATATATTTTTTACATTATTAATGCACTACACAATTCTTTTGCTTTTTTGTCTTTGTATGTAGTATCTGTTCAGTTCTATATACATTCAAGGTTGGATATTGAGTGTTTGCCGTACTTTTTAAATGATGTACTACCTTTTAAATGATGTACTGTGTTTTTAAATTTATTCCTAAGGAAGAAGAGTATTTAAGGTGAGACTGTTTGCAGCATTGCCGTAAGTCTGATGAAGTTCAGGCAGGGACCTGAACGAAAAACGCATGTTTTAGCGTTTCACGATACTGTTCTGTCTTTGGATTGTGGTACAGTTTCTATTAAACTATTGGATTTTACTACTTCGGAGTAGCGTGGCCTTCTACTGTTTTTGCCAAGGTTACCTCACCGCTTGTTTTTGTGAACTTTTTGGCACCCGCCAGCCAGGATACTATTGTGGCACTTCCTCCCATCTTTGTGGTTTGTTTTGCTGTTTAAATCCTTTCCTCAGCCCTTATAGGACTGAGACCAGTCTTTCCCTATAAACGGTGTGTCACAGTCAGTGCCATTATCAAGTAGACGCATTTCAGTGCCCCGACTGGAGTGAGACCAGTCTTGTCCTATAACAGGTGTGTCATAGTCAGTTCCATTACCAGGTGGACGCAGTTCAGTGCCGTGAAAGGACGGAGACCAGTCTTGCCTTATAACTGGTGTGTCACTGTCAGTTCCATTACCAAGTGGATGCAGTTCACTGCCTGACTGGTGTGAGACCAGTCTTGCCCTATAACTGGTGTGTCACAGTCTGTTCCATTACAAAGTGTACGCAGTTCAGTGCCCTGACAGGACTGAGATCAATCTTGCCTTATAACTGGTGTGTCACAGACAGTTCCATTACAAAGTGTATGCAGTTCAGTGCTCTGACAGGACTGAGACCAGTTTTGCCCTAAAGCAGGTGTGTCACAGTCAGTTCCATTACCAGGTGTAAGCAGTTCAGTGCCCTAACATGACTGAGGCCAGTCTTGCCCTATAACTGGTGTGTCACAGCAAGATTCATTAGCAAATGTACGCAGTTCAGTGCCCTGACAGGACTGAGACCAGTCTTGCCCTATAACCGGTGTGCCACAGTCAGTTCCATTACCAAGTGGATGCAGTTCAGTGCCTGATAGGACTGAGATTTGTCTTGCCCAATAACTGGTGTGTTACATTCAGTTCCTTTACCACGTGTAAGCAGTTCAGTGCCCTGACAGGGCAGAGACCAGTCTTGCCCAATAACTGGTGTGTCACAGTCAGTTCCATTACCAATTGGATGCAGTTCAGTGTCCTGACAGGACTGAGACCAGTCTTGCCCTATAACTGGCGTGTAACAGTCAGTTCCATTACCAAGTGGGCGCAGTTAAGTGCAGTGAAAGGACAGAGACCAGTCTTGCCTTATAACTGGTGAGTCACTGTCAGTTCCATTACCAAATGTACTCAGTTCAGTGCCATGACAGGACTGAGACCCGGCTTGCTCTAAAACTGGTGTGTCACAGTCAGTTCCATTACCAAGTGGACGCAGTTCAGTACCCTGACAGGAATGTGACCAGTCTTTCCCTATAACCGGTGTGTCACAGTCAGTTCCATTCCCAACTAGATGCAGTTCAGTGCCCTGACTGGAGTGAGACCAGTCTTGCCCTATAACTGGTGTGTCACAGTCAGTTCCATTGCCAAGTGGACGCAGTTCAGTGCCGTGAAAGGATGGAGACCAGTCTTGCCTTATAATTGGTGTGTCATAGTCGGTTCCATTACCAAGTCTATGCAGTTCACTGCCTGACTGGACCTAGAACAGTCTTGCCCTATAACTGGTGTGTCAAAGTCAGTTCCATTACTAAGTGTATGCAGTTCAGTGCCCTGACAGGACTGAGACAAGTCTTGCCCTATAACTGGTGTCTCACAGTCACTTACATTACCAAGTGGACGCAGTTCACTGCCTGACAGGACTAAGACCAGTCTTTCCCTATAACAGGTGTGTCATACTCAGTTCCATTACCAGATGGACACAGTTCAGTGCCTGACTGGAGTGAGAACTGTCTTGCCCTATAACGTGTGTGTCACATTCAGTTCCACTACGAAGTGGACGCAGTTCTGTGCCCTGATAGGACTGAGACCAGTCTTTCCCTATAACCGCTGTGTCACAGTCAGTTCCATTACCAAGTAGACGCATTTCAGTGCCCTGACAGGACTGACACAAGTCTTACCCTATAACTGGTGTGTCACAGTCAGTTCCATTACAAAGTGTACACAGTTCAGTGCCCTGACAGGACTGAGACCTGTCTTGCCCTATAACTGGTGTGTCACAGTCAGTTCCATTACCAAGTGGACGCAGTATCACTGCCTGACAGGACTGAGACCAGTCTTTCCCTATAACCGGTGGGTCACAGTCAGTTCATTTAGCAAGTAGACGCACTTCATTGCCCTGAGTGGACTGAGACAAGTCTTGGCCTATAAATGGTGTGTCACAGTCAGTTCCATTACCAAGTGTACACAGTTCAGTGCCCTGACAGGACTGAGACCAGTCTTGCCCTATAACTGGTGTGTCACAGTCAGTTCCATTACTAAGTGTACGTAGTTCAGTGCCCTGACAGGACTAAGACCAGTCTTGCCCTATAACCGGTGGGTCACAGTCAGTTCCATTACCAAGTAGACGCACTTCATTGCCCTGACTGGACTGAGACCAGTCCTGCCCTATAACTGGTGTGTCAAAGTCGGTTTCATTACCAAGTGTACACAGTTCAGTGGCCTATCAGGACTGAGACCAGTCTTGCCCAATAACTGGTGTGTTACAGTCAGTTCCTTTACCACGTGTACGCAGTTCAGTGCCATGACAGGACTCAGAGCAGTCTTGCCCTATAACTGGTGTGTCACAGTCAGTTTCATTACCAACTGTATGGAGTTCAGTGCCCTGACAGGACTGAGACCAGTCTTGCCCAATAACTGGTGTGTCACAGTCAGTTCCATTACCAAGTGGATGCAGTTCTGTGCACTGACAGGACTGAGACCAGGCTTGTCCTTTTACTTGTGTGTCACAGTCAGTTCCAATACCAAGTGGATGCAGTTCAGTGCCCTGACAGGACTGAGACCAGTCTTGCCCTATAACTGGTGTGTCACAGTCAGTTCCATTACCAAGTAGATGCAGTACAGTGCCATAGAAGGATGGAGACCAGCATTGCCTTATAACTGGTGTGTCACAGTCAGTTCCATTACCAAGTGTACGCAGTTTAGTGCCCTGACAGGAATGAGACTAATCTTGCTCTATAACTGGTTTGTCACAGACAGTTCCATAATAAAGTGGACGCAGTTCAGTGCCCTGACAGGACTGAGACTGGTCTAAGTCCTGACAGGACTGAGACTAGTCTTGGCCAATAACTGGTGTCTCACAGTCAGTTCCATTACCATGTGGATGTAGTACAGGGCCGTAAAAGAATGGAGACCAGCCTTGCCTTATAATTGGTGTGTCACAGTCAGTTCCATTACCAAGTGTACACAGTTCAGTGCCCTGACAGGAATGAGACTAATCTTGCCCTATAACTGCTGTGTCACAGTCAGTGCCATTACAAAGTGGACGCAGTTCAGTGCCCTGACAGGACTGAGACCGGTCTAAGTCCTGACAGGACTGAGACTAGTCTTGCCCAATAACTGGTGTGTCACAGTCAGTTCCATTACCAAGTAGACGCATTTCAGTGCCCTTACTGGAGTGAGACCGGTCTTGCCCTATATCTGGTGTGTCACAGTCAGTTCCATTACCAAGTAGACGCAGTTCAGTGCTGTGAAAGGACAAAGTCCATTTTTGCCTTATAACTGGTGTGTCGCAGTCAGTTCGATTACCAAATGTACGCAGTTCAGTGCTGTGACAGGACTGAGACCAGGCTTGCCCTAACACTGGTATATCACAGTCAGTTCCCTTTCCAAGTGGATGAAGTTCAGTGACCTTACAGGACTGAGACCAGTCTTTCCCTATAACCAGTGTGTCACAGTCAGTTCCATTGCTAAGTAGACGCATTTCAGTGCCCTGACTGGAGTGAGACCAGTCTTGCCCTATAACTGGTGTGTCAAAGTCAGTTCCATTACTAAGTGTACGCAGTTCGGTGCCCTGACAGGACTGACACAAGTCTTGCCCTATAACTGGTGTGTCACAATCAGTTCTGTTACCAAGTGGACGCAGTTCTCTGCCCTGAGAGGACTGAGACCAGTCTTGCCCTTTAACTGGTATGTCACAGTCAGTTCCATTACCAAGTGGACGCAGTTCAGTGCCCTAACAGGTCTGAGACCTGTCTTGTCTTACAACTGGTGTGTCCCAGTCAATTCCATTACTAAGTGATTGCTGTTCAGTGCCCTGACAGGAAAGAGACCAGTTTTGCCCTATAACTGATGTGTCACAGTCAGTTCCATTACCAACTGTACGCAGTTCAGTGCACTGACAGGACTCAGACCAGTCTTGCCCCATAACTGGTGTGTCACAGTCAGTTCCAATACCAAGGGGATGCAGACAGTGCCCTGACAGGACTGAAACCAGTCTTGCCCTATAACTGATGTGACACAGTCAGTTCCATTACCAGCTGTACGCAGTGCAGTGCCCTGACAGGACTCAGACCTGTCTTGCCCTATAACTGGTGTGTCACAGTCAGTTCCATTACCGAGTGTACGCAGTTCAATGCCCTGACAGGACTGAGACCAGTCTTGCCTTATAACTGGTGTGTCACAGTCAGTTTCATTACATAGTGGACGCAGTTCAGAGTGCTGACAGGACTGAGACCAGTCTTGCCCTATAACTGGTGTGTCATAGTCAGTTCCATTATGAAGTGTACGCAGATCAGTGCCCTGACAGGACTGAGACCAGTCTTCCCCTATAACTGGTGTGTCACAGACAGTTCCATTACCAAGTGTATGCAGTTCAGTGGCTGACAGGACTGAGACAAGTCTTGCCATATAACTGGTGTGTCACTGTCAGATCCATTAGCAAGCGGACGCAGTTCAGTGCCTTGACAGGGCTGAGATCAGTCTTGCCCTATAACTGGTGTGTCACAGTTAGTTCCATTACCAAGTGGACACAGTTCAGTGCCCTGACAGGACTGAGAAAAGTCTTGCACTATAACTGGTATGTCAAAGTCATTTCCATTACTAAGTGTATGCAGATCACTGCCCTGACAGGACTGAGACCAGTCTTGCCCTATAACTGGTGTGTAACAGTCAGTTCCATTACAAAGTGGATGCAGTTCAATGGCCTGACAGGACAGAGACTAGTCTTGCCATATAACTGGTTTGTCACAGTCAGTTCCGTTACCAAGTGTACGCATTTCAGTGCCCTGACAGGACAGAGACCAGTCTTGCCATATAACTGGTGTGTCACAGTCAGTTCCATTACCAAGTGTACACAGTTCAGTGCCCTGACAGGACTGAGACCAGTCTTGCCCTATAACTGGTGTGTCACAGTCAGTTCCATTGCCAAGTAGATGCACTTCAGTGCCCTAACTGGACTGAGACCAGTCCTGCCCTATAACTGGTGTGTCACAGTCGGTTTCATTACCAAGTGTACACAGTTCAGTGCCCTATCAGGACTCAGAGCAGTCTTGCCCTATAACTGGTGTGTCACAGTCAGTTTCATTAAAAACTGTATGGGATTCAGTGCCCTGACAGGACTGAGACCAGTCTTGCCTTATAACTGGTGTGTCACAGTCAGTTCCATTACCCAGTGGATGCAGTTCACTGCCTGACTGAAGTGAGAACAGTATTGCACTGTAACGTGTGTGTCACAGTCAGTTCCACTATGAAGTGGATGCAGTTCTGTGCCCTGCTAGGACTGAGACCAGTCTTTCCCTATAAACGGTGTGTCACAGTCAGTGCCATTACCAAGTAGACGCATTTCAGTGCCCGACAAGACTGACACAAGTCTTACCCTATAACTGGTGTGTCACAGTGAGTTGCATTATCAAGTGTACACAGTTCAGTGCCCTGACAGGACTGAGACTTGTCGACCTCTAATTGGTGTGCCACAGTCAGTTCCATTATCAAGTGTACGCAGTATCACTGCCTGACAGGACTGAGACCAGTCTTTCCCTATAACCGGTGGGTCACAGTCAGTTCAATTAGCAAGTAGATGCACTTCAGTGCACTGACTGGACTGAGACCAGTCTTGCCCTATAACTGGTGTGTCACAGTCAGTTCCATTACCAAGTGTACGCAGTTCAGTGCCCTGACAGGACTGAGACCAGTCTTGCCCTATAACTGGTTTGTCCCAGTCAGTTCCATTACAAAGTGTACACAGTTCATTTCCCTCACAGGACTGAGACTAATCTTTCCTTATAACTGGTGTGTCACAGCTAGTTCCATTACCAAGTGTACGCAGTTCAGTGCCCTGACATGACGTAGACCAGTCTTGCCCTATAACTGGTGTGTCACAGTTAGTTCCATTACGAAGTGTACGCAGTTCAGTGCCCTGACAGGACTGAGACAAGTCTTGCCCTATAACTGTTGTGTCACAGTCAGTTCCATTACCAAGTGTTCGCAGTTCAGTGCCCTGACTGGACTGAGACCAGTCTTGCCCTATAACTGGTGTGTACACAGTCAGTTACATTACCAAGTGGACGCACTTCAGTGCCCTCACTGGACTGAGACCAGTCTTGCTCTATAACTGGTGTGTCACAGTCTGTTCCATTACAAAGTGTATGCAGTTCAGTGCCCTGACAGGACTGAGATCAATCTTGCCTTATAACTGGTGTGTCACAGACAGTTCCATTACCAAGTGTATGCAGTTCAGTGCTCTGACAGGACTGAGACCAGTTTTGCCCTAAAACTGGTGTGTCACAGTCTGTTCCATTACCAGGTGTAAGCAGTTCAGTGCCCTGACAGGACTGAGGCCAGTCTTGCCCTATAACTGGTGTGTCACAGTCAGTTCCATTACCAATTGGATGCAGTTCAGTGCACTGACAGGACTGAGACCAGGCTTGCCCTTTTACTCGTGTGTCACAGTCAGTTCCAATACCAAGTGGATGCAGTTCAGTGCCCTGACAGGACTGAGACCAGCCTTGCTCTATAACTGGTGTGTCACAGTCAGTTTCATTACCAAGTGTATGCAGTTCAGTGTCCTGACAGGACTGAGACCAGTCTTGCCCTATAACTGGCGTGTAACAGTCAGTTCCATTACCAAGTGGGCACAGTTCAGGGCAGTGAAAGGACAGAGACCAGTCTTGCCATATACCTGGTGTGTCACAGTCAGTTCCGTTACCAAGTGTACACAGTTCAGTGCCCTGGCAGGACTGAGACCAGGCTTGCCCTAAAACTGGTGCGTCACAGTCAGTTCCACTATGAAGTGGATGCAGTTCAGTGCCCTGACAGGACTGTGACCAGTCTTGCCCAATAGCTTGTGTGTCACAGTCAGTTCAATTACCAAGTGGACACAGTTCAGTGCCCTGACAGGACTGAAACCAGTCTTGCCCTATAACTGGTGTGTCACAGTCAGTTCCATTACCAAGTGTACACTCTTCCGTACTGACAGGACTGAGACCAGGCTTGCCCTAAAACTGTTGTGTCACAATCAGTTCCATTACAAAGTGGACGCAGCTCAGTGCCCTGACAGGAACGAGACCAGTCTTTCCCTATAACCGGTGTGTCACAGTCAGTTCCATTACCAAGTGGATGCAGTTCAGTGCCGTGAAAGGATGGAGACCAGTCTTGCCTTATAACTGGTGTGTCACAGTCAGTTCCATTACCAAATGTACGCAGTTCAGTGCCGTGACAGGACTGAGACCAGGCTTGCCCTAACACTGGTGTGTCACAGTCAGTTCATAGGTTCATAGGTTTATACTAGGCTATCTGCCCCAAGGCATTTATAAGCCTAGCCCGAATTTTTGTGGCTTACGCCACCCCTTATATGAAAAAATACTGTACCCATTAGTTTGTTGTGCCTCTGTCCAGCAGGGACACAGAGATGATTCACGGGGTAAACCTACGATCTCCCATCCACAGGTCAAGATTTCTCTTGAACAGAGCCAGCGAGGTGCTCTGCCTCACATGGACTGGGACTCTATTCCACAGCATAGGGAGTCTCTGAGTGATAAATCTATCCCTCCAGCACGTCCTATTTATATCCGTGCTAAGGTTTAAGTCGCTTGCTCTAGTGGTTTTGGTGGATTTGGATTTTTTGAGGTGGAGCATGTCCATTAATTCCGGGTTGGACATGGCCTTGTATGTCAGGCACATGTCACCTCTGAGCAGACTGTATGCAACTGAATAGAGCTGGAGTTTCTTTAATCTGGCAGCATATGACAGATTTTGGAGTCCCTTTATCCTTTTGGTGAGAAACTTTTGGGGTCTCTCCAATTGCTGCAGATGTCGGGTGAGAAACATCCCGAATGGGGCATTGTACTCGATCATTGGTCTGATAAGTGAAGAGTACAGGGGAACAATGACCTCACTAGATCTGGATGTGAATCCCTTCATGATCAGGTGGGCTATGTAGAAGGTCTTTCTAACCACTTTAGCAACGTGAGTGTCAAAAGAAAGGCCACTGTCAACCTGGGTCCCCAGGTCCCTGATAACCTCTTCTGTGCTTAGTGGATTGCCACCTATATGGTAGCTTGGGGTTACCTTGTTTTCCCGAAGGGTATGACTATACATTTTTTGGTGTTTAACTTCAGGCCATGGCTCTGGCACCAGCTATCTGTTTCCGTGAGTCCCTTCTGAAGGATATCCATGTCCGATGCACTTTCCACTATGGCGCCCAGTTTGCAGTCGTCTGCAAACTTTGTCAGCCAAAGACCTCCCATGTTGGCCTGTACTTCTGAGAAGTAGATGCTGAACAATAGGGGGCCAAGGACCGAGCCCTGTAGGACACCACTTGTGACCGGCTTGGAGTCTGACATAGCGCCAGCAACTCTAACCCTGTGGGTTCTGTCCTTAAGCCAGTTTGCAACCCATCTTGTGACATATGGGTTTACATTTAAGCTGGTAAGTTTTTCTACAATACCCGAGTGGGGTATTGTGTCGAAAGCCTTTGCAAGGTCAAGGTAGGCTGTATGGTCTGCCTTTCCCTCATCAATGGCCTTGGTGACTGTTTCGAAGAAGTCGACCAAGTTCCAAAGGCATGATCTTCCCTTGACGAAGCCAAACTGGGTCAGGTCCAATGTCTGCAAGTCCCCTATATCTTTGTTTATGAGCTCCATTATGATCCTCTCCATAGCTTTGCAGACTAGACTTGTTAAGCTTATGGGGCAGTAATTACCAGGGTCCGTAGAGGCACCACCTTTGTGGAGTGGGACCACAGTTGCCATACGCCACTCCTTGGGCACGTATCCTGTGGTAAGGCTGAGATTAAACAGCTGCCTTATGTGTGGGTTTAATTCCTCATTTAGCTCGTGTAGCACACAGCCGGGGACACCATCTGGTCCCATTGATGCTGTGTTTTTAGCTTTAGAGAGAGCAGCTTTCACCTGCGCATGTGAGATGTCTGGGAGGCTACACTCCGCTGGGATAGCTATCTCTCCTTTGGGGGGGAGAGGGGGGTGAAGTTTGCACTGAACCTGTCTGCCAGTATGTTGGCAATGTCTGTGGGTTCAGTGATTTTTGTATCATTTTGGACTAATTCTGAGCATATCTGGGAGTTTCCACCCAGGTTCCTAACACAGCTGAAAAAGGCCTTATGATTGTCCTTTGAATCCATGGCAATTTTTCTCTCAAAATTGGCCTTAGTTAATTTTATGAGTGCTCGTATTTTTTTACTAATAATGATCAGGGGTGACTTCCCTTTTATGGATTTTGTTCTATCATGTAATAGCTTTCTCCTCTTATTGTAAAGTTTGTTAATAGCTGGGGTCCACCAGACTGGATGTTTGCCCTTTGTGGAAAGAGTCTTGGTTTTATTTGGGATTGCCTGATCCATGCAGTCCTGGAGGTGTTCATAGAAGGCATTTGTAAGGGCTTCAGTAGCTTGGGTTGTGGTTTCCACTGTCTCAGGGGCCTTGAAGGATACCACACCAGTCTTGAGTAGTGTGAAGTTTGCTTTAGAGAAGTTCTTCACTGTGGTCTTTTTTGTTTGGGGTGGGGGCGGGATGTGGATTTCCAGTGAGATTAGTTTATGATCAGATCTCACCAATGAGGGATATACTTCCAGTGTGGAGCATTTTGTCCCCATGTTTGTGATAATGAGATCTAGTATATTTTCTCCTCTCGTGGAAACAGTGACTAGCTGTTCCATGGCATTTGAATTTATGAACTCCAGGAACCATTGGGCTAGAAAGTTAGGGCTTGAGTAATGTTCCCAGTCTATATTCGGGTAGTTGAAGTCACCCAATATGATGGTGTTTGGAGATACATTTATACCCTCCAGTGTCTTCAGGAAGGCTGTGTGGTGTTCCTGAGTTTGAGAGGGTGGCCTGTAGCATGCTACAATTTGTAGAGCAGTTTTGCCTATGGTTAGTTGCACCTGGATGGTTTCGAGGCTTAGATGCGTTGCCACCAACCTGGAGGTGTGGGTATCCTTTATGAATATGGATACATCCCCTCCTTTTGTGGTGTGGTCCGGGTTTTGGGGCCGGAATGCATGATATGAGGTAAAACCTAATAGTGCTGGGGTGCTCTCAGGAGCCTTGAACCAGGTTTCAGTTACAGCACAGACATCGATATTCTCCATACTGAGAAGGGCCTCAAGTGCGTGCATTTTGAGATTTAGACTTCTGGCATTGAGCAGCATTACCCTCAGTTTCTTCCCATTTTTGTTTTCTAGGTTGGTAGGTTTAGAATTTGAGCCTTGCCTAAAAAAGGCACTATAAGGGTGGCAAGAGCCTTAGCCAATATCCGGAATCCCAGGGGTGACAGGTGCAAGCCGTCCCTTGCGAAGCAGAGTGGCTTGTCAAGCATGTCATCCCAGGCAGACAGACACTGGATCCCCTTTGAATGACACCAGACATTAAGCCAATTGTTAAAGCTGATCATCTTGTCTCTATATTGTGGCATCATTCTTGGTGAAGGAAGGATACTCCTCAGGGTTAGGGTTCCCTTACCAAGTGGACGAAGTTCAGTGACCTTACAGGACTGAGACTAGTCTTTCCCTATAACCAGTGTGTCACAGTCAGTTCCATTGCTAAGTAGACGCATTTCAGTGCCCTGACTGGAGTCAGACCAGTCTTGCCCTATAACTGGTCTGTCACAGTCAGTTCCGTTACCAGGTGGACGCAGTTCAGTGCCAGGAAAGGACGGAGACTAGTCCTGCCCTATAACGGGTGTGTCAAAGTCAGTTCACTTACTAAGTGTACGCAGTTCACTGCCCTGACAGGACTGACACAAGTCTTGCCCTATAACTGGTGTGTTACAAACAGTTCTGTTACCAAGTGAATGCTGTTCAGTGCCCTGACAGGAAAGAGACCAGTCTTGCCCTTTAACTGGTATGTCACAGTCAGTTCCATTACCAAGTGGACACAGTTCAGTGCCCTACAGGACTGAGACCTGTCTTGTCTTACAACTGGTGTGTCCCAGTAAATTCCATTACTAAGTGAATGATGTTCAGTGCCCTGAGTGGAAAGATACCAGTTTTGCCCTATAACTGATGCGTCACAGTCATTTCCATTACCAACTGTACGCAGTTCAGTGCACTGTCAGGACTCAGACCAGTCTTGCCCTATAACTGGTGAGTCACAGTCAGTTCCATTACCGAGTGTACGCAGTTCAATGCCCTGACAGGACTGAGACCAGT